>NC_057814.1:543360970-543524481 GCF_018294505.1 Triticum aestivum
CGCATCGAACCGACGCCCGTAGCGCAAGCCCCGGCGGGTTCCCGCGTTGCTGCCGTCGCCGGCGCACTGTAACTCCTCGCCGGCGTTAACCACGATGACGTGGACGTCATTAACCCCCCTAACCAAATCCCTAACAGCCACTGACATCGGACCCCACAGTCCTAATTAATCTCATCGGTTTTGTTTAAAAGTCTGTTAAACAAATCACTCAATGACACTCGGGCCCCACTGGGCCCTTTGACCAGTCAAACTACTGACTAGGACTAGCCCAGTCAATGGTAGGTGGGACCCCGTGGCCCACTTTGACCAGTCAACAGGGACCAGCCAACTGCTGACTGAGCAGTCAACTGGGACCCACTGTCATCCTCACATACAAATAGCTGGGTACACTCTCTGTGTACCCGTAGCAAATTAACATTTAATTTCGAATTAAAACAATTTAGAAAATGTTTTAAAACTTTAAATATTAATAATAAATAATAAAAATAATAAAATAAATAAATAAAAGTAAATAATTAAAAAAATAATAATAAATAAATAATAAAGATAATTAATTAACTTAATTAATTCTGTTAAGTTAAACTAATTAAACTTAATTAACCTAATAACTAGTGAACCTAATTAATCACTGTTAATTAGCTAAACAGTCCCTGACAGGTGGGACCCATCTGTCAGGTTGACCAGGTCAACGGTCAATGTTGACTACTGATGTCAACATGACATCATGCTGATGTCATAAATCCAAATTTCGAATTAAATTAAATAATTAATTAAATTCCAGAAATTAATAAAATCTTTAGAAAATCATATCTTTTAATCCGTAACCCGGATTAAAATATTTTCAACATGAAAGTTGCTCAGAATGACGAGACGAATCCGGATACGCAGTCCGTTCGTCCACCACACCTCCCTAACCTATCGAACTCGCAACTTGCCCCCTCCGGTCCGTCTGTCCGAAAACGCGAAACATCAGGAATACTTTCCCGGATGTTCCCCCCTTCGCCGATACCACCTACTGTCGCGTTAGGACACACCTCGCACTGTTCATTGTCATGTCACGCATCGTCATGCTTATGTTTGCATTGTATTTACTGTTTCTTCCCCCCTCTTCTCTCCGGTAGACTACGAGACCGACACTGCTGCTGCCCAGTTCGACTACGGAGTTGACGACCCCTCCTACTTGCCAGAGCAACCAGGCAAGCCCCTCCTTGATCACCAGATATCGCCTATTCTTCTCTATACTGCTTGCATTAGAGTAGAGTAGCATGTTACTACTTTTCGATATCCTATCCTGATGCATAGCCTATCCTTGCTACTACTGTTGATACCTTTACCTGCAATCCTACATGCTTAGTATGGGATGCTAGATTTCCATCAGTGGCCCTACATTCTTGTCCGTCTGCTGTGCTATACTATCGGGCCGTGATCACCTGGGCGGTGATCACGGGTATATACTATATACATTATATACATGACACATGTGGTGACTAAAGTCGGGTCGGCTCGAGGAGTACCCGCAACTGATTCTGATGAGGGGGCTGAAAGGACAGGTGGCTCCACCCCGGTAGAGGTGGGCATGGGTTCCTGACGGCCCCCGACTGTTACTTTGTGGCGGAGCGACAGGGCAGGTTGAGACCACCAAGGAGAGAGGTGGGCCTGGCCCTGGTCGGCGTTCGCGGATACTTAACACGCTTAACGAGTTCTTGGTATTTGATCTGAGTCTGGCCATTTGGTCTATACGCACTAACCATCTACGCGGGAGTAGTTATGGGTATCCCGGCGTCGTGGTATCAGCCGAAGCATTCTTGACGTCAGCGACTGATTGGCGCGCGCCGGATTGGACTGGAACGCCACTAGGCTAGGTCTGCTTCCGGCCGCGTACGCAACGTGCAGGTGTGCATAGGGCGATGGGCCCAGACCCCTGCGCGCATAGGGTTAGACCGGCGTGCTGACCTCTCTGTTGTGCTTAGGTGGGGCTGCGACGCATTGATCTTACGAGGCCGGGCATGACCCAGAAAAGTGTGTCCGGCCAAATGGGATCGAGCGTGTTGGGTTATGTGGTGCACCCCTGCAGGGAAGTTTATCTATTCGAATAGCCGTGTCCCTCGGTAAAAGGACGACCCGGAGTTGTACCTTGACCTTATGACAACTAGAACTGGATACTGAATAAAATACACCCTTCCAAGTGCCAGATACAACCCGGTGATCGCTCTCTAACAGGGCGACGAGGAGGGGATCGCCGGGTAGGATTATGCTATGCGATGCTACTTGGAGGACTTCAATCTTCTCTCTTCTACATGCTGCAAGATGGAGGCTACCAGAAGCGTAGTCTTCGACAGGATTAGCTATCCCCCTCTTATTTTGGCATTCTGCAGTCCAGTCCACTGATATGGCCCTTTACACATATACACATGCATATGTAGTGTAGCTCCTTGCTTGCGAGTACTTTGGATGAGTACTCACGGTTGCTTTTCTCCCTCTTTTCCCCTTTCTATACCTGATTGTCGCAACCAGATGCTGGAGTCCAGGAGCTAGAGATCCCGAGGATGATTCTACATGGAGTTCGGCTTCGAGGAGTAGTTAGGAGGTCCCAGGCAGGAGGCCTTGCCTTTTCGATTGTTGCTACTTTGTGCTAGCCTTCTTAAGGCAAACTTGTTTAACTTATGTCTGTACTCAGATATTGTTGCTTCCGCTGACTCGTCTGTGATCGAGCACTTGTATTCGAGCCCTCGAGGCCCCTGGCTTGTATTATAATGCTTGTATGACTTATTTTTGTTTTAGAGTTGTGTTGTGATATCTTCCCGTGAGTCCCTGATCTTGATCGTACACATTTGCGTGCATGATTAGTGTACGGTCAAATCGGGGGCGTCACAGTCTGTTTCCTCTTGCACCGTGGTGCTAGTTCAACAACGAATATGGAAAGTGTTAGTGCACATCAAATTGTGAGAGTACATATAAAGCAGCATGCAACTGCAACTTGACTCGGTCACGTACCGTCTTGGTTTTGATGCTCATGAGGTTCATCTGATCTTGCCAAGTCCTGTTGTGTCAGCAGTGCTTTAGAAGTAGTGTTAGGTGTGAATGCAGCTTGGGAACTGGCCAGTTCCGGAGCAAACGAGTGAGTAACTCGTTGAGATGCTGGTATAGTTGAAGCGGATGCTGCAGCTGGTGGATTGATACGTCTCCAACGTATCTATAATTTTTGATTGTTCCATGCTATATTATATTCTGTTTTGGACATTAATGGGCTTTATTCATACACTTTTATATTGTTTTTGGGACTAACCTATTAACCGGAGGCCCAGCCCAGAATTGCTGTTTTTTGCCTATTTCAGAGTTTCATAGAAAAAGAATATCAAACGGAGTCCAAACAGAATGAAACCTTCGGGAACATGATTTTCGGAACGAACGTGATCCAGAGGACTTGGACCCTACGTCAAGACATCAACCAGGAGGGCACGATGTAGGGGGCGCGCCTACCCCCTAGGCATGCCCTCCACCCTCGTGGGCCCCACGTTGCTCCACCGACGTACTTCTTCCTCCTATATATACCTACGTACCCCCAAACTACCAGATACGGAGCCAAAAACCTAATTCCACCGCCGCAACCTTCTATCCCGTGAGATCCCATCTTGGGGCCTTTTCCGGAGCTCCGCCGGAGGGGGCATCGATCACGGAGGGCTTCTACATCAACACCATAGCCTCTCCGATGATGTGTGAGTAGTTTACCTCAGACCTTCGGGTCCATAGTTATTAGCTAGATGGCTTCTTCTCTCTTTTTGGATCTCAATACAATGTTCTCCCCCTCTCTTGTGGAGATCTATTCGATGTAATCTTCTTTTGCGGTGTGTTTGCTGAGACTGATGAATTGTGGGTTTATGATCAAGTTTATCTATGAACAATATTTGAATCTCCTCTGAATTCTTTTATGTCTGATTGGTTATCTTTGCAAGTCTCTTCGAATTATCAGTTTGGTTTGGCCTACTAGATTGATCTTTCTTTCAATGGGAGAAGTGCTTAGCTTTGGGTTCAATCTTGCGGTGTCCTTTCCCAGTGACAGTAGGGGCAGCAAGGCACGTATTGTATTGTTGCCATCGAGGATAAGAAGATGGGGTTTATATCATATTGCATGAGTTTATCCCTCTACATCATGTCATCTTGCTTAAAACGTTACTCTGTTCTTATGAACTTAATACTCTAGATGCATGCTGGATAGCGGTCGATGTGTGGAGTAATAGTAGTAGATGCAGGCAGGAGTCGGTCTACTTGTCTCAGACGTGATGCCTATATACATGATCATACCTAGATATTCTCATAACTATGCTCAATTCTGTCAATTGCTCAACAGTAATTTGTTCACCCACCGTAATACTTATGCTCATGAGAGAAGCCACTAGTTAAACCTATGGCCCCCGGGTCTATTTTCCATCATATTAATCTTCCAACAACAAGCTATTTCCATTGCCTTTTATTTTGCTTTTATTTTACTTTGCATCTTTATCATAAAAATACCAAAAATATTACCTTATCATATCTATCAGATCTCACTCTCGTAAGTGACCGTGAAGGGATTGACAACCCCTTTATTGCGTTGGTTGCGAGGATTTATTTGTTTGTGTAGGTGCGAGGGACTCGTGCGTGGCCTCCTACTGGATTGATACCTTGGTTCTCAAAAACTGAGGGAAATACTTACGCTACTTTACTGCATCACCCTTTCCTCTTCAAGGGAAAACCAACGCAGTGCTCAAGAGGTAGCAAGAAGGATTTCTGGCGCCGTTGTCGGGGAGGCTTACAGAGGTCAAGTCAAGATTTGGACTCCCGACAACGAGCCATTTCTGGCGCCGTTGACGGGGAGTCTACGCAAAAGTCAACATACCAAGTACCCATCACAAACCCTTATCTCCCGCATTACATTATTTGCCATTTGCCTCTCGTTTTCCTCTCCCCCACTTCGCCCTTGCCGTTTTATTCGCCCTCTCTTTTTTTGACTTTGCCATGTCAAGGCATACCCACAACACAAAAGAATAAAATCGCTCTTTAGAACTCATTGATGCATGATACAAACAAGCAATACTTTGATGTAAGACAATCGTATGAGGATGGAATATGTAAGAAAAACAGGACGGCGTGACATATTCACAGCTACGATGTGTAAACTAAGCAGAAGGATTTTCAAGAAAATAGAAGTAATGCAAGCTAGACACCATTTGAAGGATGCAACCAATATCACTCTGCCTAGTTAAAAGTGTCATTTCAAAAAATTAGAAGCATTACAACGTAGAAATCAATGCAAGATGCAACTACTAGCAAACTACCATGTTAAAAGCGTCCAATCACGAGTGACTGATGCGGGATACACAACAGCAGTACTTTGATGTAAGAACATGGTATGATTGATAGATGGAGTGTATTCTAGACACAGAAAGGCATGTCATATGCACATGTATAACCTATAAACTTAGCAGGTGCAGTTTAATCAAAATAGAAGAAATACAGGTGAGACAACATATGCAACATGAAACCAATTATCACACTGTCAACTTAGAGCAAGCACCTGCGATGGTGGAGTATGGGAGATGAACTCATCATGTAGACTTGGGACTTCAGCTTCATTAGCAGTAGCAGTGGCAAATCTAGAGAGTCTCTGTTTGCGTCGGTCCGGAGGACCACCAACATCCCCTAACTTACTCTTTTCCTTCCTATTTTCTGATATTGCCTTATGAAGTCAAAACCAAAAGAAGATGAATAAAATTAGCTCTGCATAACTGGTTGATGCAGGATACAGACGAACACTACTTTGATGTAAGGCAAGTGCAAGATAGGAGGATGGAATATATACAAAAAAAAGACAGCATTGCATATTCAGACATACGATAGGAGGATGGAGTATGTATGAAAAACAGTAAGCATAAGGCATTTCAGCAAAATTAGAAGAAATGAAAGCTAGGCACCATATGAACATGCAACCAATATCACTATCAGGTAAAAAGTGTCTTGTCGTAAGTGCCATTTCAAGAAATTAGAAGCAGTACAAGCTAGAAGACAATGCAAGATGCAACCTACATCACACTCCCAAGTTAAATGTGTCTTATGGGTAAGTGATTGTTGCAAGTATAAGTTGTAAGCTACTCAGATGCAATTCAAGAAAATCAGAAGCAATACAAACTAGACATCATATGAAACACGCAACCACATATAACAGTTCCAAGTTAGAGCAAGCACCTGTGATGGTGGAGTAGGGGAGATGTGCTCATCATCTACACGTATGTTCTAGAAACAGGAACATGTGTCATATTCACAGGCATTATGTGTAAAGTAAGCAGATGCAATTCAACAAAGTTAGAAGCAATACAAGCTAGACATCATACGCAACATGCAACCACATATAATAGTGCCAAGTTAGAGCAAGCACCTGTGATGGTGGAGTAGGGGAGATGTGCTCATCATCTACACAGCTACGTTGACTGTCTAGCCTTGCGTTGTCTTGCGAATCTTGTTGGGAGGATGGCGGAGTAGAATCTGTAGAGACCCTCCATTTCAGTTGCTCGGAAGGACCACCATCATCCAATGCCTTACCAATTTCCTTCCGCTTTATTGATTTTGCATTGTGACGTCAAACCGACAAGAAAAAGGAATAAAATTCACTCTTCAGAACTCATTCATGCATGATACTGATGAACACTACTCTAATGAAAGGCAAAGTCATGATACGAGGATGGAATATGTACGAAAAACTGGACGGCTTGACATATTCACACCTATGATGTGGTAACTAAGCAGAAGGCACTTCAACAAATTAGAATCACCGCAAGCTAGATACCATATGGAAGGTGAAATCAATATCACTCTGCCAAGTTAAAACCGTCTCGTCATAGGTGGCGTTCATCAAACTAGAAGCACTACATGCTAGAAATCATATTCAAGACGCAAACCGATATCAGACTGCCAACTTAAAGGTGTCCCATCATATGTGACTGATGCAGGATACACAAGAAGAGTAGTTTCATGTAAGAACATGGTGTGATAGACAGATATAGTATGTACCAAAAACAGGAAAGCGTGTCATATTCACACGTATCATGTGTAAGCTAAGCAGATGCAGTTTACACTAATTAGGAGCAATACAAACTAGACACCACATGAAACATGCAACCAGATATCACACTGCCAAGTTAGAGCAAGCACCTTGGATGGTGGAGTAGGGGAGCGGAGACTTGGAACTTGTAATGCACTAGCAGTACAAGGAGAATCCGTATAGATGCTCCGTTTACGTTGCTGCAGACGACCACCATCACCGCCTTCCTTACTCTTTTCCTTCCTGTTTTTTGATTTTGCCTTGTCAAGTCAAACCCACAAGAAAAAGGAATAAAATTTGCTCTTCAGAACTCATTGATGCATGATACTGACAAGCACTACTTTCATGTAAGACAGAGGCATGATAGGAGGATGGAATATGTATGAAAAATAGGACGGCATGACATATTGACATGTATGATGTATAAAGTGTAAACTAAGCACAAGGTGTTTGAACTAGTTAGAAGCAATGCAAGCTAGAAACCATATGAAAGATGAAACCAATATCACTCTGCCAAATTAAAAGGGTGGCCTAACAAATGTATTTGACCAAATTAGAAGCAATACTCCCTCCGTTCCACAATGTAGTGCCTATAGATTTTTCTGAAAGTCAAACTTTGTGAACTTTGACCAAGTGTATAGAGAAAACTGTCTACATCTACAATACCAAACATGTACAATCTGAAAATACAACTCATTATGTATCCAATGATGTGCATTTGGTATTCTAGATGTGCCTATTTTTCTCTAGGCGTGTCATATTCACATGTATAATGTGTAAGTTAAGGAGATGCAATTTAACAAATTAGGAGCAATACAAGCTAGGCACCATATGCAACATGCAACCAGATATCACACTGCCATGTTAGAGCAAGCACCTGGGGTTGTGGAGTAGGGGAGATGAGATTTGGAACTTGCACTGCAGTTGGAGTAGCAGGAGAATCTGCAGAGATCATCTGTTTCGGTTGCTCCAGAGGACCACCATCATTCCGTGCCTTCGTCCTTTTAGATTATGCCTTGTCAAGTAAACACACAAGAAAAAGGAATGAAATTCGCACTTCCAAATTCGTTGATGCATGATACTGATGAACACAACTTTTATGTATGGAAACCACATTGTAGGAGGATGGAATATGTACGAAAAATGCTAAGCAGAAGGCATTTCAACAAATTGGAAGCAATGCAATCTAGACACCATATGAAAGATCCATCCAAAATCACTCTACCAAGTTAGATGTGTCTCATTATAAGTGGCACTTCAACAAATTAGAGGCAATACATGTTAGAAATGATATGCAAGATGCAACCAATATTACACTGTCAACTTGAAGGTGTCTCGTCAGAAGTGATTGATGAGGGATACACAAGAAAAGTAGTTTGATTAAGAACATGGTTAATAGAAAGACGTAATATGTACCAAAAATAGGAACGCATGTCATATTCACAGGTATAATGTGTTAACTAAGTAGATGCAATTTACCCTAATTAGAAGCATTATAAGGTAGACACCATATGCAACATGCAACCACATATCACACTACCAAGTAAGAGCAAGCACCTGCGATGGTGGTGTGGGGGCATTGCGGTCATCAACTAGAGAGCTACATTGACTATCTTCATTTAGCCTTGTGGGGAGGATGACACTGCACTCTTTAAACGAGTAGCGCGTCTCACAGTAACCCACTGGGGTGACTGTCTCGTCATAAGTGATTGATGAGGGATACAAAAGAGCATTAGTGAAAGGATCGATATAGTTGACTAGAGGGGGGGGGGTGAATAGGCAACTAACAATTTTTAGCTTTTCTTTACCAAATTAAACTTTGCATCAAAGTAGATTGTCTAGATATGCAACTAGGTGAGCAACCTATATGATGCAACAACAACAAGCACACAAGCAAGCAAAGGATACAACACAATATAAGCTTGCACAAGTAAAGGTACGAGATAACCAAGAGTGGAGCCGATGAAGACGAGATGTGTTACCGAAGTTCCTTCCTTTGAGGGGAAGTACGTCTCCGTTGGACCGGTGTGGAGGCACAATGCTCCCCAAGAAGCCACTAGGGCCATCGTATTCTCCTCACGCCCTCACACAATGCGAGATGCCGTGATTCCACTATTGGTGCCCTTGGAGGCGGCGACCGAACCTTTACAAACAAGGTTGGGGCAATCTCCACAACTTAATTGGAGGCTCCCAACGACACCACGAAGCTTCACCACAATGGAATATGGCTCTGCGGTGACCTCAACCGTCTAGGGTGCTCAAACACCCAAGAGTAACAAGATCCGCAAGGGATTAGTGGGGGGAATCAAATTTCTCTTGGTGGAAGTGTAGATCGTGGCCTTCTCAACCAATCCCTAGAAAATCAACAAGTTTGATTGGCTAGGGAGAGAGATCAGGCGAAAATGGAGCTTAGAGCAACAATGGAGCTTGGGGATGGAAGAGGTGGTCAACTCGGAGAAGAAGACTCCCCTTATATAGTGCAAGAACAAATCCAACCGTTATCCACTAACTCAGCACGCGACGAGCGGTACTACCGCACCTGGCAAGCGGTACTACCGCACGGGACCACAGTACTACCGCAGGGTACTGCAGTACTACCGCTGGCGCAGCAGGAGCTAGACCAGCTTGTGGCAAGGGCAGTAGAACCGCCGGAGCGGTACTACCACAAGGCAGGGTTGGTCTAGACTGAGAAGGCACAGACATATGAAAATACATCCGTAGCAACTTCCGCTGAGTTCTGATCCATGCAAAAATCCGACATGGTACTACCGCACCTGGCAAGCGGTACTACCGCGTAGAGCGCGAATGTAAAAAATTACATCCGCCCCTACTTCCGCTCATGTTGCTGTGCCAGGCCAGGGCTCACGGTACTACCACGCCCATGGGGCGGTACTACCGTGTAGGGCGCAGATGTAAAGTAATTACATCCGCCCCTACAGCCGCTCGAGCAGCTGAGCCTAGCCAGAGGCCACGGTACTACCGCTCCCAAGGAGCAGTACTACCGTGAGTACCTGCGGTACTACCGCGCCTACGGTCGGTACTACCGCAAGGCACCGCAGTACTACCGCTCGGAAGAGCAGTACTACCGCATGCCCCAAATCAGCAACCTAGGAGTCCTTCATTTTGCAAAGACACGGAGAAATAGAGGATGCTCCAATGAACCAAAGGAAAGGTGGTGCAAAAGGAGCAGATGTGTACGTGTTGATTCCACCCAAACCTTTCCAACGCAGACCCCCTCTTAATAGTACGGCTTTCCTACGACTCAAATCCACCGAAAAGAAACGTAGAGAAACGTCGTCTTCAATAGTCTTCGAGGGGCACCAAATCGTCTTGTGCCTAGTCATGATATGTCTGAAATGCTCAATGCACACGATTAGTCCGCAAAAGCATTGTCATCAATCAGCAAAACAACTAAGGGATAAATATGCCCTTACAATCTCCCCCTTTTTGGTGGATTGATGACAATACGGGATTTGCACATAGGGAAATAAAATAGAACATGGGCAAACCCCACATCTATAAAATATAGACGGGCTCCCCCTAGATGTGTGCTATCTAGAGAAGTGCTTTGGACTGCACGACACACATACTAGGATCAACACTCCCCCTATATTTTATAGACAAGGCATATCTTGCAACAATAAAGCTAACACTAAGCAAGGAGACAAGATAATAACTATGAGCATAAATTAAAGAGCACAAGAAAGCATAGGCTCAATAGGGTATGCTAGAGTGCATATGTCTTACACCATATGATAGAAACTCTGGACTCACAAGCACAAACCAAACCTAAGCAAATGAGGTTCAACGGAACGAAAGCAAAGCGACAAGACGAAACACGACTCGCAAATCCTACACTCTCTCCCCCTTTGGCATCGAGACACCAAAAAGGCAGAGAGGACACCTACGACACAAGTGGTGGCTCAAGCTGAAGTGATCACTCGTCATGCTCCTCGTCGGTCTCGGCAGTGGGGATGGTCTCCTCTCAGATTTAGTCCACTGGTAACCTTGCTTCAGCATCCATTCAGCCTCTGTGGTGATGTGCTTCTCGTATCTGCTGGTTACATCCTCGCCAAATGTCCTCAAGATCCTCTTGTCGCGGTGGCGACTCTCCTTGGAAGCAACATGGGTCCGGTACTGGCCCTTGGCCTGCATACAGAACAGAGCCTTCATCTTGTTCTTCAGCTTCTTAGCCCAAGAAGGCTCAGTAGAGGGAGGAGCATACCCAGTAGAGCTGTCCTCATCCGCTTCCTCCTCCTCAATCTCATCCTCATCAACATCCATTCTAGCAGCCTCTACCTTAGCACGAGTAGTGGTGTTAGCCCACTGAGGCTTGATGCGGAGCTTGATGGGTCGTGACGGATCCAGTCAGGTGCAACAAACTCCTCATCGGGATAGAGCTTCTCCCAAGTCCTCGTGATCAAGATAAACAGGTAAGGTCCATAGATGGGTACCTTACGGTTGAACACCGTGAACCGTAGCTCGTACCACATGATGTGTGAGACGTCAAGTGGTTGTTTCTGAGCGTGACGCGCCTCCTCACAAATGAGCATCATATCCACGAGATAGGCATGCACCTTGTCCTTGTCACCAATGCGTGGAAAGAGGGAGTTGCGGAAGATCCGGTGCATGATGTCAAGGAATGGGTTCAGCACCCACGCATTCTTGCCACTGGGAAGTGTCTTCTCAACATAGAATTGCTGAAGCTTGTTCTTGCTAGCGGACTCGGGGTTGGCATGAGGGCGGACACCAACGGGCGTGTTGAGCCCCTCATCTGGCACGTGCAGCAAAGCCATGAAGTCCTTCCACTTAGCAGTCATCTGTTGTCCATTGGTCATCCAGGTCATGGACCGTTCCTCATCAATATAGAAGTGGACCGAAGCGAAGAACTAGGCCACAATCTCAGGGTCAAAGTCCAGGTGGAAGGAGATCACGTCCTTAATGCCAAACTGCTCCACCAGGTCCAAAGCCTCACCAAAATAGTCATGGTGCTTATCCTGCCTCATGTGATTCATGTCAATCAAGTGCACGTCCATGTAGATGTTCTGCTTGGTCTTGATCACATCCAGATAGATAAGATTCTGCTGCTTGGTCCAGAACAGATTATTCCCTTTGAAGTTTGCATGGGGATTCACATAGGGATTGATCCTCCTTCTAGTGACAAACTCAGCAAGAGGTATCTCATCCATGCCCATTGAGGGCTCCTTGTGCTTGGTGGCGGTGGTCTTGGTTCTGCGTTGGGGGGCATTGGAGCCCTCTGGAGCTTCATCTTGGTTGCGTAGGCGCTTGGAGCCCGTGTCACGACTTGGATTCGAACGGTGGACGTTGGAACCGGAGCCACCACCTATGTCACACAACACAAGAACACGCAAGAGAAGCAAGAAGGATCAATGCAAAGACCACAACAAAACAAGTGAAACAAGTAGAAATAGCATTGGGTAATTGCCACATGGAAGATTTGACATCAACGGTAGTACCACATGTATGTGCGGAACTAAATTTTTACTGCAGCTCCAGCCACGGTAGTACCGCGCCTGGAGCGCAAGTAAAATTTTACTTCCGCGCCTCACGCGGTAGTACCGCACGGGAGGGGCAGTAGTACCACACGTGGTCGGATCCGAGACAACAGCGGATCTAAGCACAGCCGCGACAACGGAGCGGTACTACGGTTGATCAAATCTATCAAGGAGCAACATACCAAATAGCACCTCTACGCATTACTACTCTCCTCCACCCTACTCTTGCAAAGATTTGGCCTAAAATCACAAGAACAACATGCATCTCCCCAAAAACCTAAAGACAAGACAACGAGGCAAAGAGAGAGGGATTTGGGGAGAAACCTTGTTCCATGGCAAGAGGGTGAGGTGGGGATTGATCCCACCGGTCGGAATGCGAGGAGAGCGGCCGGAGACGGAGATCCGGCGAGGTCCTCCGGCGCCGTTCTTGGGCAGGAGAGAGAGAGAGACTTCGTGGGGAAAAAGAGTTGAATGGGTATGGGGGAGTTGGAACTCCCCCTGCCCGCTCTTAACCCCCACGCGCTCGCGTCTGCACGGTAGTACCGCGGGTCACCGCGGTAGTACCACCCGGGCGGAAGTACTGCTCACTGGGCGGTAGTACTGCTCGTCCAGCGGCAGTAATTTTTTTACTGCCGTGCTTGGTGCGGTAGTACCGTGCGCAGGTCTTGCGGTAGTACCGTGGCATGCCGCGGTAGTACCGCAGACCCAAGAAGATGCACATCTCGCAAAAGAGAAAAACAGCCTTTGCAATACAACCTTCAAACGAACATACACACCAAGAACACACACACGAGGCAACTCAACCACAAGCACGGCTCAAAGAAAGAAAGACAAAGGACAACAAGGACCAAACAAGCGACACAACCTCTCCAAAGAGAGGGTGGTGGCTGAAGCCACCTATGTTTGAGTCAACTGGTATGACACCACGAAGAATTATCCTTGGGCCCATGACCAAAATTCGTCTTTGAAGCACAAGTACCATAAAAAATGGCTAATGTGAAAGAGTTGATCAATTTATGCATAATGGAGGGAGGGAGAGTTCATTGTGAGAACAACACTCCCCCTATGTCCATGCCTACACCTAAACAAGATAACAAGTTGAGTATGGTGGGGTGTGCAAGGGTTCAAGCCACATTGCTCGAATCAATGGTATTTAGTTCATGCCTTAACTCACGAAATCTTGCTTCATCCAAGGGCTTCGTGAAGATATCTGCAAGGTTATCATGAGTGTTGACATAGTTGAGCTCGATCTCCCCTCGCCGAATGTGATCCCGGATGAAGTGATACCGAATCTCAACGTGCTTCGTCTTGAAGTGTTGCACTGGGTTGAGAGAAATCTTGATGGCACTTTCATTGTCACACCAAAGAGGCACTTTGTCACAAATGACACCGTAATCCTTTAAAGTTTGCCTCATCCATAGTAGTTCGGCAACAGCTTCGGTGGACGAGAGAGACACACAAATTTGCTTCTTGGAAGACCAACTCACCAAAGAGCAACCAAGGAATTGGCACCCTCCGGAAGTTGACTTCCTATCACCTTGTCTCCCGCCCAATCGGAGTCCGAATAGCCTACAAGATTGAAGCTTGCTCGTCTTTGGTACCATAAGCCAAAGTTTGGGGTATGAGCCAAATATCGAAAGAGCCGCTTGACCACCACAAAGTGGCTTTCCTTAGGTGCGGCTTGAAACCGTGCACAAATTCCCACACTCAACATGATATCCGGTCTAGATGCACAAAGGTAAAGCAAGGAGCCAATAATGGAGCGATATACCTTTTGATCCACCGCTTTACCATTGGGATCTATGTTAAGTTGGCATTTGATAGGTATTGGAGTGGAAGCCGGCTTGACATCACTTAGCTTGAATCTCTTGAGCATGTCTTGAGTGTATTTGGCTTGGTTGATGAAGGTCCCTTCTCTTCTTTGCTTGACTTCGAACCCGAGAAAGAACTTCAACTCTCCCATCATGGACATCTTGAACTTTGAGGTCATGAGAGCGGCAAATTCCTCATTGAAAGCTTTGTTAGGGGAACCAAAGATAATATCATCAACATATAGTTGGCACACAAACAACTCCCCTTTGACCTTCTTAGTAAAAAGAGTTGGGTCGATTTTCCCAATTTCAAACCCATGATCTTGCAACAACTCGGTAAGGTGGTCATACCACGCACGCGGGGCTTGTTTAAGGCCATAGAGTGCCTTATCGAGTTGGTACACATGATCAGGGAAATAGGGATCCTCGAACCCGGGGGGTTGTTTGACATACACCAACTCATTAATAGGACCATTAAGGAAAGCACTTTTCACATCCATTTGTTGCAACTTGAAATTATGATGAGAAGCATAAGCAATCAACAAACGAATAGATTAAAGGCGAGCAACGGGAGCAAAGGTTTCATCGTAGTCGATACCCTCGACTTGGGAGTAGCCTTGTGCTACCAAACGAGCCTTGTTGCGGACTATAATTCCATGAGCATCTTGCTTGTTCTTGAATATCCACTTGGTTCCAATGACATTATGGTTCCCCGTTGGCCTCGGCACAAATCTCCACACCTTGTTGTGCTCGAAGTTGTTGAGTTCTTCATGCATGGCACTAAGCCAATCCAGATCTTCGAGCGCCTCACAGACCTTTTGGGGTTCAACACAAGAGACAAACGCGTGATGTTCACAATAGTTTGCCAATTTTCTATGAGTGCTTACTCCCTTTCGTATGCTTCCAAGCACATTTTTCATGAGATGACCCTTGGTAGAGAGCTTGGATGCAATCTTGGCGGCACGACGCTCCAATTCCTCCTCAGGAGTGAGTTGAGGAGCGGTTACTTGATCATCTTGAGCGTCGTCTTGAGCTAGTTCTTGGTCTTGAGCTTGCTCTTGATCTTGAACTTGCTCGGAGGAGAGAACTTGACCTTGGGCATCACTTGGTGGTTCAACACCGTCTTGAGGTTGATCTTGCCCTTGGTCTTGTTCATGAGGTTGAGGGCCTTCACTTTGTTCTTCGGAAGCGTGTGGGCCTTGGGTTGGTGATGGTTCCGCTTGAGTGGAACATTGTCCTTCTCCTTCGGCCACAAGGGGTTCCTCAATGGGTAGGATAAAACCAACACCCATTCTTCTTATGGCCTGGGGAGGAATTTCATCACCTACATCACAAGTGCCACTTTGCTCCACTTGGGAGACGTTATTCTCATCAAACTTCATGTTACAAGTCTCCTCAATAAGTCCCGTGGACTTACCGAGGACACGGTAAGCATGAGAGTTTGTAGCATAACCAACAAATATGCCCTCTTGAGCTCTAGCCTCAAATTTGGACAAATGAACACCTTTCTTGAGAATGAAACACTTACACCCGAACACCCGAAAGTACTTGAGGTTGGGCTTGTTACCGGTGAGTATCTCATATGGAGTCTTGTTCAAGCCTTTGCGGAGATAGAGCCGATTGGATGCATGACACGTGGTGTTGATGGCTTCAGCCCAAAAGTTGTATGGCGACTTGAACTCCGCCATCATGGTCCTTGCCGCATCCATCAACGTCTGGTTCTTCCTCTCCGCTACACCATTTTGTTGAGGGGTGTAAGGTGCGGAATATTGATGCTTGATCCCCTCATCACTAAGAAACTCATCCAAGGTGTAGTTCTTGAACTCAGTGCCGTTGTCACTTCTTATTGTCAAGATCTTTACATTGTGTTGGCGTTGGGCTTCATTTGCAAAGTCAATAACGGTTTGTTGAGTCTCACTCTTCCTCTTGAAGAAGTATAACCAAGTGTATCTTGAATAGTCATCCACAATCACCAAGAAATACTTCCTACCCCCAAGACTATCAAAGGATGGAGGCCCAAAGAGATCCAAGTGAAGGAGCTCCAAAGGCCTCTTTGAGTAGATGATAGTCGTGGGAGGGTGAGCCTTCTCATGTAGCTTTCCTTCGATGCAAGCATGATCTTTGGCAAAGCTAACATTTGTTAGTCCACGAACATGGTCCCCCTTGAGAAGACTTTGCAAATATCTCATATTGACATGGGCTAAACGGCAATGCCAAAGCCACCCCATGTCAACTTTAGCCATTAGGTATGTCGCGGTCTTAGTGGGTCGCTCCGGAAAGTTAATCACATAGAGACCGTTCTCGACATGCCCAACAAAGGCTACTTTAAGAGTATTGCTCCACAAGAGGGCCACAATATCAATATCAAAGAAAGTGGCAAAGCCCATGATTGCAAGTTGACGAACGGAAAGGAAATTGTATGTAAGGGACTCAACAAGCATGACCTTCTCGATAGTGAGATCATGAGAAATGACAACCTTGCCAAGTCCCAATACCTTAGAGGACGAGGCATCACCCCACTTGACATTGGTGGGCATAGATGGAATCTTGTGCACGTCCACCACCAAGTCCTTGCTTCCGGTCATATGATTAGTGGCTCCACTATCGAGCAACCATGATGCCCCACCGGAAGCAAACACCTACAAGAGATCAATGCTTGGTTTTAGGTACCCATTTTGTAATGGGTCATTTGATGTTAGTGACAAGGGTCTTAGGAACCCAAATAGACCATTCAATGTACTCATAAGGAGAACCAACAAATTTAGCATAAACATGCCCATCACTAGCACGACATAACACATAGGAAGGGTTAAAGTCGCCGGCTTTGTTGGAAGGGGTGGCATTGCCCTTCTTGACACCACCACCCTTCACATTGTTCTTCTTCTCCTTAGGAGTGCCATCTCCCTCTTTCAAAAAGGTTTGCTTGAGAGGAGGAGGTCGTTTGGCCTTGTCATTCTTCTTCTTGTTCTTGGGTTTTTGGGGGTGAACCCAATCCCTTCCTTGGCCACAACTTCCTTTTGGTTGCTCAAAAGGACGTTGAGATTCTTCTCACCTTGTATGCAAGACACAAGGCCTTTCTCAAGTTGCTCCTTCAACTTTGCATTCTCCTCAACAAGATGCACATGCTCACAACATGGGTTAGTAGCATTTGTATTATCAATTAAGACCATATGAGGAAAAGTGGCTTTCTCCTTAGTTAGATTTAATTGGAGTTGATCATGAGACTCTTTGAGGCTAGCATGAGCACCCTTCAAGACCTTGTGAGCCTTGTCAAGTACATCAAACTCCTATTTGAGTCTAGCAAGATCTACCCCAATCTTGGCATTCTCGGAGTTTAGCACACGAGATACAACAAGAGCATGATCAAGATCTTTCTTCAATTTAGCATGGTCCTCGTTGTATGACTCCTCAAGAGCCAAACGATGACCACGCTCTTCCTCAAGAGCATTGGAGAGATCCGAAATCTCATCGGCATAGTCACGACTATGCCCCTCCATCTTAGAGATGGTATCTTCGTGAGCTTCGATCATGTCATTGGCTTCACCAAGTTGTTCCAAGAGAGCAACGAAGTGCTTCCTGGATTTACCCATGAGCTTACTCATAAAAGACTCAAATTCATTTTCCTCCACATTGGACCCCTCACTTTCATCAATGGAATCCGTCAACGAAGTATTAGTAATGATGGTAGTTTTGATGTTGGGGGTTACCTTGTTAGTGGCTTTCACTACAAAAAAATACACTTCCGTAATGATCCGTGTTTGTCACAGTAGGTCACGTTTTCTGTCATGCATGTACATCCATGACAATTTTATGATAGAATCAAGATAGTCATACCTGTGCTGTCGTAGAAGTGTTCCATGACATTAACAAAATTATCGTCACGGAAGTGTCCACTTCCATGACGATAAATCGCGCGTCACAGAAGTGCTTTCGTCAAGGGTGACCGACACATGGCATCCACCGTAACAGAACGCCGTTAAGCTATCGGGTCCGGTTTTGGATCCGATAACCCATTAACAGCCCCGACCAATGGGGATTTTCCACGTGTAAAATCATCATTGGCTGGAGGTGTTGGAAATATGCCCTAGAGGCAATAATAAATGGGTTATTATTATATTTCCTTGTTCATGATAATCGTTTATTATCCATGCTAGAATTGTATTGATTGGAAACTCAGATACATGTGTGGATACATAGACAACACCATGTCCCTAGTAAGCCTCTAGTTGACTAGCTAGTTGATCAATAGATGGTTACGGTTTCCTGACAATGGACATTGGATGTCGTTGATAACGGGATCACATCATTAGGAGAATGATGTGATGGACAAGACCCAATCCTAAGCCTAGCACAAGATCGTGTAGTTCGTTTGCTAAGAGCTTTTCTAATGTCAAGTATCATTTCCTTAGACCATGAGATTGTGCAACTCCCGGATACCGTAGGAATGCTTTGGGTGTACCAAACGTCACAACGTAACTAGGTGGCTATAAAGGTGCACTACAGGTATCTCCGAAAGTGTCTGTTGGGTTGGCACGAATCGAGACTGGGATTTGTCACTCCGTGTAAACGGAGAGGTATCTCTGGGCCCACTCGGTAGGACATCATCATAATGTGCACAATGTGACCAAGGAGTTGATCACGGGATGATGTGAGTTACGGAACGAGTAAAGAGACTTGCCGGTAACGAGATTGAACAAGGTATAGGGATACCGACGATCGAATCTCGGGCAAGTAACATACCGGTAGATAAAGGGAATTGTATACGGGATTGATTGAATCCTCAACATCGTGGTTCATCCGATGAGATCATCGAGGAGCATGTGGGAGCCAACATGGGTATCCAGATCCCGCTGTTGGTTATTGACCGGAGAGTCGTCTCGGTCATGTCTGCTTGTCTCCCGAACCCGTAGGGTCTACACACTTAAGGTTCGGTGACGCTAGGGTTATAGAGATATTAGTATGCGGTAACCCGAAAGTTGTTCGGAGTCCCGGATGAGATCCCGGACGTCACGAGGAGTTCCGGAATGGTCCGGAGGTAAAGATTTATATATGGGAAGTCTTATTTTGGTCGCCGGAAAAGTTTCGCACTTTATCGGTATTGTACCGGGAGTGCCGAAAGGGGTCCGGGGGTCCACCAAGGGGGTCCACCAGCCCCGGGGGGCCACATGGGCTGTAGGGGGTGCGCCTTGGCCTATATGGGCCAAGGGCACCAGCCCAAGAGGCCCATGCGCCAAGAGATAAGGAAAAGGGAGAGTCCTAAAGGGGGAAGACACCTCCGAGGTGCCTTGGGGAGGATGGACTCCTCCCTGGCCGCACCCTTCCTTGGAGGAAGGGCCAAGGCTGCGCCCCCCTCTCCCTTGGCCCTATATATAGTGGGGGGAGGGAGGGCAGCAGCAATCCATGCCCTGGCGCCTCCCTCTCCCTCCCGTGACACCTCTCCCTCCCGTTAGTGCTTGGCGAAGCCCTACCGGGATCCCCGCTACTTCCACCACCACACCGTCGTGCTGCTGGATCTCCATCAACCTCTCCTCCCCCCTTGCTGGATCAAGAAGGAGGAGACGTCGCTGCTCCGTACGTGTGTTGAACGCGGAGGTGCCGTCCATTCGGTGCTAGGATCATCGGTGATTTGGATCACGACGAGTACGACTCCATCAACCCCGTTCTCTTGAACGCTTCCGCTCGCGATCTACAAGGGTATGTAGATGCACTCCCCTTCCCCTCGTTGCTAGATTACTCCATAGATTGATCTTGGTGATGCGTAGAAAATTTTGAATTTCTGCTACGTTCCCCAACAGTGGCATCATGAGCTAGGTCTATGCGTAGTTTCTATGCATGAGTAGAACACAAAGCAGTTGTGGGCGTAGATTTTGCCAATTCTTCTTGCCGCTACTAGTCTTATCTTGTTTCGGCGGCATTGTGGGATGAAGCGGCCCGGACCGACCATACACGTACGCTTACGTGAGACAGGTTCCACCGACTGACATGCACTAGTTGCATAAGGTGGCTAGCGGGTGTCTGTCTCTCCCACTTTATTCGGAACGGATTCGATGAAAAGGGTCCTTATGAAGGGTAAATAGAAATTGGCATATCACGTTGTGGTTTTACGTAGGTAAGAAACGTTCTTGCTAGAAACCTATACAAGCCACGTAAAAACTTGCAACAATAATTAGAGGACGTCTAACTTGTTTTTGCAGCATGTGCTATGTGATGTGATATGGCCAGAAGATGTGATGAATGATATATGTGATGTATGAGATTGATCATATTCTTGTAGTAGGAATCACGACTTGCATGTCGATGAGTATGACAACCGACAGGAGCCATAGGAGTTATCTTTATTTTTTGTATGACCTGCGTGTCATTGAATAACGCCATGTAAATTACTTTACTTTATTGCTAAGCGCGTTAGCCATAGAAGTAGAAGTAATCGTTGGCGTGACAACTTCATAAAGACACAATGATGGAGATCATGATGATGGAGATCATGGTGTCATGCCGGTGACAAAGATGATCATGGTGCCCCGAAGATGGAGATCAAAGGAGCAAGATGATATTGGCCATATCATGTCACTATTTGATTGCATGTGATGTTTATCATGTTATGCATCTTATTTTCTTAGCACGACGGTAGTAAGTAAGATGATCCCTCACTAAAATTTCAAGAGACGTGTTCCCCCTAACTGTGCACCGTTGCGAAGGTTCGTTGTTTCGAAGCACCACGTGATGATCGGGTGTGATAGATTCTAACGTTCGCATACAACGGGTGTTGACGATCCTAGCATGTACAGACATGGCCTCGGAACACATGCGAAACACTTAGGTTGACTTGACGAGCCTAGCATGTACAGACATGGCCTCAGAACACAAGAGACCGAAAGGTCGAACATGAGTCGTATAGCAGATACGATCAACATGGAGATGTTCACCGATGATGACTAGTCCGTCTCACGTGATGATCGGACACGACCTAGTTTGACTCGGATCATGTATCACTTAGATGACTAGAGGGATGTCTATCTGAGTGGGAGTTCATTAATCAGATGAACTCAATTATCATGAACATAGTCAAAAGGTCTTTGCAAATTATGTCATACGCTTTAGTTCTGCTGTTTAAGATATGTTCCTAGAGAAAAATTTAGTTGAAAGTTGATAGTAGCAATTATGCGGACTGGGTCCGTAAACTGAGGATTGTCCTCATTGCTGCACAAAAGGCTTATGTCCTTAATGCACCGCTCGGTGTGCTGAACCTCAGCGTCGTCTGTAGATGTTGCGGAACATCTGACATACACGTTTTGATAACTACATGATAGTTCAGTGCGTAATGCTAACGATTTAGAATTGTGGCACCAAAGACGGTTTTGAAACGTCGCAGAACATATGAGATGTTCCGAAGACTGAAATTGGGATTTCAGACTAGTGCCCACGTCAAGAGGTATGAGACCTCTGACAAGTTTCTTAAGCCTGCAGACTAAGGGAGAAAAGCTCAATCGTTGAGCATGTGCTCAGATTGTCTGAGTGCCACAATCGCTTGAATCGAGTGGGAGTTAATCTTCCAGATGAGATAGTGATGGTTCTCCATAGTCACTGCCACCAAGCTAGTAGAGCTTCGTGATGAACTATAACATATCAGGGATAGTTATGGTGATCCTTGAGCAACTCGCGATGCTTGACACCGCGAAAGTAGAAATCAAGAAGGAGCATCAATTGTTGATGGTTAGTAAAACCACTAGTTTCTAGAAGGGCAAGGGCAAAAGGGATACTTCATGAAACAGCAAATCATTTGCTGCTCTAGTAAAGAATCCCAAGGTTGAACCCAAACCCGAGACTAAGTGCTTCTGTAATGAGGGGAACGGTCACTGAAGCAGTACTACCCTAGATACTTGGTAGATGAGAAGGCAGGCAAGGTCGAAAGAAGTATATTGGATATACATTATATGAATGTGTACTTTACTCCTAGCAGCACCAGGGTATTAGATACCGGTTCAGTTGCTAAGTGTTAGTAACTCGAAATAAAAGCTGCGGAATAAATGGAGACTAGCTAAAGGTGAGATGACGATGTGTGTTGGAAGTGCTTCCAAGGTTGATGTGATCAAGCATCGCATGCTCTCTCTACCATCGAGATTTGGTGTTTGCGTTGAGCATGATTGGATTATGTTTATCGCAATACGGTTATTCATTTAAGGAGAATAATGGTTACTCTATTTATTTGAATAATACCTTCAATGGTCTTGCACCTAAAATGAATCTCAATCGTAGTGATACACATGTTCATGCCAAAAGATATAAAATAGTGATGATAGTACCACATACTTGTGGCATTGCCATTTGAGTGGTATAGAGCGCGTGAAGAAGCTCCATGTAGATGGATCTTTGGACTCACTCGTTTTTGAAAAGATTGAGACATGCGAAACATGTCTACTGGTATGAAGAAACTCCATGCAGATGGATTGTTTGGACTCACTTGATTTTGAATCACTTGAGACATGCAAATCATACCACATGGGCAAGATGACTGAAAGACCTCGTTTTCAGTAAGATGGAACAAGAGAGCAACTTGTTGGAAGTAATACATTTTGATGTATGCAGTCCAATGAGTGCTGAGGCATGCAGTGGATATCGTTATGTTCTTACTTCACAGATGATTTGAGTAGATGCTGAGTGTATTTACTTGATGAAACACAAGTCTGAATTATTGAAAGGTTCAAGTAATTTCAGAGTGAAGTTGAAGATCGTCGTGACAAGAGGATAAAATGTCTATGATATAATCATAGAGATGAGTATCTGAGTTACGAGTTTGGCACACAATTGAAGACATTGTGAAAAGTGTTTCACAATTAATACCGCCTGGAACACCATAGTGTGATGGTGTGTCCGAACATCATAACTGCACCCTATTGGATATGGTGCATACCATGATGTTTCTTATCGAATTACAACTATCGTTTATGGGTTAGGCATTAGAGATAACCGCATTCACTTTAAATAGGGCACCATGCAATTCCGTTGAGACGACACCGTTTAGAGAAACCTAAGTTGTCGTTTCTTAAAAGTTTGGGGCTGCGATGCTTATGTGAAAAAGTTTCAGGCTGATAAGCTCGAACCCAAAGCGGATAAATACATCTTCATAAGAATACCCAAAACAGTTGGGTATACCTCCTATTTCAGATCTGGAAGCAAAAGTAATTGCTTCTAGTAACAGGGTCCTTTCTCGAGGAAAAGTTTCTCTCGAAATAATTGAGTGGGAGGATGGTGGAGACTTGATAAGGTTATTGAACCGTCACTTCAACTAGTGTGTAGCAGGGCACAGGAAGTTGCTCCTGTGGCACCTACACCAATTGAAGTGGAAGCTTATGATGGTGATCATGAAACTTTGGATCAAGTCACTACCAAACCTCGTAGGACGACAAGGATGCGTGCTACTTCAGAGTGGTACGTGATCCTATCTGAGATATCATGTTGTTGGACAATACTGAACCTACGAGCTATGGAGAAGCGATGGTGGGCCCATATTCCGACAAATGGTTAGAAGCCATGAAATCCGAGATAAATGGATCTTTGAGAAGAAGACGGACATGGACGGTAATGCTACCGTCTATGAAGCTCGACTTGTGGCAAAGAGTATTTCCACAAGTTCGAGGAGTTGACTACGATGAGATTTTCTCATCCGTAGCGATGCTTAAGTCTGTCGGAATCATGTTAGCATTAGCTGCATTTATGAAATCTGGCAGATGGATGTCAAAACAAGTTTCCTTACCAGTTTTCGTAAGGAAAGGTTGTATGTGATACAATCAGAAAGGTTTTGTCGATCCTAAGGATGCTAAAAGGTATGTTAGCTCCAGCGATCCTTCCATGGACTAGAGCAAGCATCTCGGAGTCAGAATATACGCTTTGATGGAGTGATCAAAGTTTTTGGGTTTATACAAAGTTTGTTAGAAACTTGTATTTACAATAAAGTGAGTGGGAGCGCTACGACATTTCTGATAAGTATATGTGAATGAAATATTGTTGATCCGAAATGATGTAAAATTTCTGGAAAGCATAAAGGGTTATTTGAAAGGAGTTTTTCAAAGGAAGACCTGGATAAAGCTACTTACATATTGGGCATCAAGATCTATAGAGATAGATCAAGACGCCTGATGATACTTTCAAAGAACGCACACCTTGACATGATTTTGAAAGAGTTCAAAATAGATCAGCAAAGAAGGAGTTCTTGGCTGTGTTACAAGGTGTGAGTATTGAGTAAGACTCAAGACCTGACCACAGCAGAAGAGAGAGAAAGGACGAAGGTCGTCCCCTATGCTTTAGACGTAGGCTCTACAGTATGCTATGCTGTGTACCGCACATGAAGTGTGCCTTGCCATGAGTTGGTCAAGGGGTACAATAGTGATCCGGGAATGGATCACATGACAGCGGTCGAACTTATCCTTAGTATGTAGTGGACTAAGGATTTTCTCGATTATGGAGGTGAAAAGGAGTTCGTCGTAAAGGGTTACGTCGATGCGAACTTTGACACTAATCCGGATGACTCTGAGTAGTAAACCGGATTCGTATAGTAGAGCAATTATTTGAAATGGCTCCAAATAGCGCGTGGTAGCATCCACAAGATGACATAGATATTCGTAAAGCACACACGGATCTGAAAGGTTCAGACCCGTTGACTAAATAACCTCTCTCACAAGCATAACATGATCAAACCAGAACACATTGAGTGTTAATCACATAGTGATGTGAACTAGATTGTTTACTCTAGTAAACTCTTGGATGTTGGTCACATGGTGATGTGACCTATGAGTGTTAATCACATGGTGATGTGGACTAGATTATTGACTCTCGTGCAAGTGGGAGACTGTTGGAAATATGCCCTAGAGGCAATAATAAATGGGTTATTATTATATTTCCTTGTTCATGATAATCGTTTATTATCCATGCTAGAATTGTATTGATTGGAAACTCAGATACATGTGTGGATACATAGACAACACCATGTCCCTAGTAAGCCTCTAGGTGACTAGCTCGTTGATCAATAGATGGTTACGGTTTCCTGACCATGGACATTGGATGTCGTTGATAACGGGATCACATCATTAGGAGAATGATGTGATGGACAAGACCCAATCCTAAGCCTAGCACAAGATCGTGTAGTTCGTTTGCTATGAGCTTTTCTAATGTCAAGTATCATTTCCTTAGACCATGAGATTGTGCAACTCCCGGATACCGTAGGAATGCTTTGGGTGTACCAAACGTCACAACGTAACTGGGTGGCTATAAAGGTGCACTACATGTATCTCCGAAAGTGTCTGTTGGGTTGGCACGAATCGAGACTGGGATTTGTCACTCCGTGTAAATGGAGAGGTATCTCTGGGCCCACTCGGTAGGACATCATCATAATGTGCACAATGTGACCAAGGAGTTGATCATGGGATGATGTGAGTTACGGAATGAGTAAAGAGACTTGCCGGTAACGAGATTGAACAAGGTATAGGGATACCGACGATCGAATCTCGGGCAAGTAACATACCGGTAGATAAAGGGAATTGTATACGGGATTGATTGAATCCTCAACATCGTGGTTCATCCGATGAGATCATCGAGGAGCATGTGGGAGCCAACATGTGTATCCAGATCCCGCTATTGGTTATTGACCGGAGAGTAGTCTCGGTCATGTCTACTTGTCTCCCGAACCCGTAGGGTCTACACACTTAAGGTTCGGTGACGCTAGGGTTATAGAGATATTAGTATGCGGTAACCCAAAAGTTGTTCGGAGTCCCGAATAAGATCCCGGACGTCACGAGAAGTTCCGGAATGGTCCGGAGGTAAAGATTTATATATGGGAAGTCTTATTTTGGTCGCCGGAAAAGTTTCGCACTTTATCGGTATTGTACCGGGAGTGCCGAAAGGGGTCCGGGGGTCCACCAAGGGGGTCCACCAGCCCCGGGGGGCCACATGGGTTGTAGTGGGTGCGCCTTGGCCTATATGGGCCAAGGGCACCAGCCCCAAGAGGCCCATGCGCCAAGAGATAAGGAAAAGGGAGAGTCCTAAAGGGGGAAGGCACCTCCGAGGTGCCTTGGGGAGGATGGACTCCTCCCTGGCCGCACCCTTCCTTGGAGGAAGGGCCAAGGCTGCGCCCCCCTCTCCCTTGGCCCTATATATAGTGGGGGGAGGGAGGGCAGCAGCAATCCATGCCCTGGCGCCTCCCTCTCCCTCCCGTGACACCTCTCCCTCCCGTTAGTGCTTGGCGAAGCCCTACCGGGATCCCCGCTACTTCCACCACCACGCCGTCGTGCTGCTGGATCTCCATCAACCTCTCCTCCCCCCTTGCTGGATCAAGAAGGAGGAGACGTCGCTGCTCCGTACGTGTGTTGAACGCGGAGGTGCCGTCCGTTCGGCGCTAGGATCATCGGTGATTTGGATCACGACGAGTACGACTCCATCAACCCCGTTCTCTTGAACGCTTCCGCTCGCGATCTACAAGGGTATGTAGATGCACTCCCCTTCCCCTCGTTGCTAGATTACTCCATAGATTGATCTTGGTGATGCGTAGAAAATTTTGAATTTTTGCTACGTTCCCCAACAGGAGGAAACACGTGTCGGCTCACCGTTGGGACATATGTCATCCAATCATTGGACCCAAAGCGCCTATGATACGTCGACACGTGGCACGGCCCAACAGAGGCCCATTCTTGTGAAAAGGCCGGCCCGTTTGACTTGGTCAAAATGTGGCGGGCCGGCCCACGGCAAGCCTGTTAACGGCCTGTTTGTATATAGCCCATTTACAGCCCGCTAACCCAGGGCCCGTTTACGACCTATCCGAATTAGGCCCAATAGCGTCATATGGGCCGTCCAATATAATTCCAGCCCATTTTAACTTCTGGCCCATGTATGGGCCATGACGTATTTTGGCCCATATGAGTCCCTTTGTAACTCTTGGCCCATTAATGGCCCGTGGTGAAACCGGCCCGTAATGAACAGTGTATCGCTTTATACCCATTAGCGGCCCATTATTCCATTGGGTCGTTTCCAGCCCGTGTTACCTTTCAGCCTTCTGAGGGCCCATTTATTCTTGGGCTCATTTCCAGCATTCGGTTACTTACGGCCCATTACTGGCCTTTTCTGCTTGTGGGCCAAATTGAGCCGGTGGATACAGTCGGCCCGTTTGTGGCCCGTTAATCTGTTGGGCCATTTTCATAGCATCATCAAATACGTCCTATTAACGGCCCGTTATGGTCAGCCCATAAAACGTACGATTTCCACTCTAGCCCGTTTATGCCCCCTTATACGGCCCGTACAAGGCCCATAGATGAGACGGCCCGTAGAAGGCCCATGGATCCTACGGGACGTAGAAGGCCCATTGACCCGATGTCCCATAGAAGGCCCATTGATCCGACGACCCATAGAAGGCCCATGGATCCGATGGCCCATGGATCCGACAGCCGATAGAAGGCCCATGGATCCGACAGCCCATAGAAGGCCCACGGATCCGACGGCCATGGATCGTCCATCCCGTAGATGGCCCATGGATCGTACGGCCTATGGAGGGCCATGGTCACTACAACGTTTGGCGAGTTGGCCCCCGTTTGAACGATATAGCATATTCAAAGAATTATCCTACTCTATACTATCACCTCTAAAAAACGTACACTATACAATAAAGACACTAAGGCATAGAAACGTAGAATAATCCTACACTATACAATAAAGAAATTACAGCCGATTATACCCACTGGGCATTATGGTTCGGCACCAGTGATAATAAAGCATACACAAACAACAAATTACATACACAGGGCAAATACAGCTCATACATCATGGACACGCATCAACATAACTTACCATTTGAACTATAGTCTCTTCAGAAAATAGGATTGGCCGGATTTAGTAGCACAAATTTCAGTCTGCAAAATCTCCAATTCCTTCGTTGTTACCTCCGTGTCTTGTTTCATTTTTTGACTCCTGCATCTAATACCTGCATGTCCAGTCTCAACTTGTTGATTGTACGTTCAGAATCATGTACACGTTGTCTTGCCACCTCTACTTGATGCTCGAGAACAGCAGCACATTGCAATTCCAATCCATAATCATTCGGTAACGGCCATGCCGCACTGCTCGCAGATCTTTGTGTTGATGTCACTTCATCCTGAAATGTTTCTGTAAGTACACATGACTAGGGCAAAAATATAGTTACAACAGTGAAGCGAGCAAGACAGACTATTTTGTACATGGCAAAACAGGACTAACAATAATGTTACACGTCATGAAGCATAAGCAGGTGATATTTTAAAAATTATAAAAAAGGTAGTCTGTGCAGCCTGCATACATAAATCTCTCTTAGCTCACCAGAGGAGAATGATGTTGGGGCCCAATCCAAAACACAGACAAGTTACAAATTTAGACAACACGTTGCGTAGAAGTAAGCAAGCAGTTGGCCATTCTGTAGCTCAATTAAAGTCATAGGGAGCATAATGAATAGCAGAAGGTATCATACAAACATACTACAACAAGCAAAACTATGTAATCATTAGCCTAGTATAAACTAGATTGTGAGCCTCATGCAATAATAGTTGGTTAATAGACTTCAAAGCTTCAGGCACACTTCGGCAGAGTAATTAAATGGTAAGGCCTTTAATTATGTCAACTAATAGTTATACAAGTACCCAACATCAGGCATCATTCTTTGGGAATCTCATTAACTGAGGACAAATAAAGCAATTGAAAAGAGCAAATTAACTATGCCTGAAACAAACAAGGAATTGAACTGTTGAGTTGGATACAGTGACTTACCTTAACAGGTTGAAGAGGCTCAGCGCAGCTCCTACTTCTCTTACAAGGCTCCTTCCTAACATCTTGTACTTGGAAATCCTCAATCTTATCTTCATTGCACCCCCTCTACAAGGTGACACAAACTAGTTACTCGTCTCCTAGGAAGATAAATATGCATACTTTCCGGTCTGTGAACACAAAAGGATGAGATTATAACAAATCAACACCACATAATGAAACATGCCGCATCTCTTGCACTTGCACACAATGAAATGAGCATTTACTATGTCTGCACTATGTAAATACTAGGCATACCTTCAAACTGGATCTCCAGGTACTCTTGGAGAGCCTACTTTAGTGTACAGCCAAACCTTTATGTCACATATGAGTTAGAAAAGGCCCCACTACAGTAGCCCTTAGTGTTTAAATCATTGACAAGCTCTGTTAGAGTGTTAGGTCAAGAACAGCAAGTAATCAAAGCAAACAGTCCTAGTATGGCTGGCTGATGCAAACAAGCAATTGAACAGATGTGTGAGCAAATCTTACATATCAAGAAAAGAAGCAAAGAAGGAGGCTTAAAGACCATCACTTGACTGACCAGATTTAAGGGGCATTTAAACATCATGTGCAACATATGAACTAACATAAACATTGCATATTCCAGATTCTACAATGGAATTCACATGTATTAGGTTATGCCATGTATGATGATGCCTAAATGTACACTATAGCAGGCAGGAGTGATTCATCATTGCACGCACAATTGAATTGCAGGTTAAGGGCCAGTTCTATTATGCCTTTTTAGGGCTTATTGTCAAAATAAGCCATAAAAGATGGAAAGAAGTCATTTTTGAGTTATGGGCTTGGGCTTAACTAATTTCGCTTTGGAGGGGGGTGTTTCGGGTAGAACCTCACTAAAAATTGAAGGGAAGGGGAATAGTGAAATGACTCTGTTGTCTGCCTATATTACACTCAAAATGCAACTGGTGACGCCCGCATCACACCTCACCCTCAAGTAAAAACAAACACGCAAGCGTTCATTGCCCTGCCCGCTTGCATCTCCTCTCCCCTTTCCCTCTACCTCGATCCCCTGCCTGCAGCACTAGGGTTCCTCCAGCAAGCCGTCACCACTGGTCCCATCTGGCCTAGTCCTCGACGATGCTCTGTCCAGCTAGGCTACATGGCCGGCGGGTAGGGGCAAATCTCCCTGGCTACTCCTTCCTCTGGCGCCGCCCCTCATTCTCATGGTCTCCAGCAGCTGCTCCACTGTGGTTCGTCCAACGCACTACTCCGGCAGGCGCTGCACAACTACGGTTGATGCCACACTGCGGCTGAAGGCACCTTATTCCCCCTCCCCACCTCCCAGGCCGTGGCCTTGAGGTGCTGTTGAAGGATGAGCTCATCCAACAAGGCGAGGATCTCCTCTGCTTTTTTGCCAAATTTTCATTCTGATCCACTATACGATGAATTGCTATGAGCTGCTTCTACTGGTGCTATATGATGCATTGCTATGAGCTGCTCCTGCTGCTGCTATATGATGAATTGCTATGAGCTGTTGCTGCTATATGATGAATTGCTATGAGCTGCTGCTGCTATATGATGAATTGCTATGAGCTGCTGCTGCTGCTGCTATATAATGAGTTGCTAGAAGCTGCTCCCGCTGCTGTTGTATGATGAATTCCTATGAGCTGCTCCTGCTGATGCTATATGATGAATTGCTATGAGCTGCTCCTGCTGCTGCTATATGATGAATTGCTATGAGCTGCTCCTGCTGCTGCTATATGATGAATTGCTATGAGCTGCTCCTGCTGCTGCTATATGATGAATTGCTATGAGCTGCTACTGGTATATGATGAATTGCACACTGCTGCTGCTGCTGCTATATGATGAGTTGCTATGAGCTGCTGCTGCTATATGATGCTTTCAGGTGGTGCTACTATATGATAATAACCAGCCACTTGGACCATCGAATTTTAATAAATAATTGTTCTTCATTTAAATGTGGGTCATGCGTGTTTCGTTTAAATTAGGCAATGGGATCTCTATGGAAAACATTGACCAAAGTAGATTGTGCCAAGTAGATGGTATCTTTGTATTTGCATTTTGAGCAAATAGTGATGGTCTGTTTCCCTATCATATTAATTACTGCACTGGGTTCAATTTGTGATGTTTGCAAGTCAAATTAATTTTCATATGGGCAGCAAAATGAAAAAATATAATGCAATCTAGACTTTTCACTGATCATACCAAAGATAAGCTGAAAACGCAATGAAAAGAACTTGTTGGCTTATTACATGGAGCTTATATTCACAGGTGCTTATTTTATTAGGATAACTCGTAATAACTGTCCCTAAGAAACTTGGCCAATAGAACTGACATACAAATAACATGTCACGATGATTGCAATGGAGGAGTGATGTACCATAGCACACTGTATAGGCTCACCACTGGCTCTCCTTTTTTTGCGATGTTCCATGAAATTGCCACATACATCTTGTACTTTTTCATTGTGTAACCCTATCTGCAAGTTGACACGGCTAATTTCAGACATCTCTACATGATACTACATTGCATATCCCTTGCGCATATTTAAACCACCAATTAATGATTGTGTGCGTAGCATAAACTAGCCATGACTCTGTGTGCTGGACTAGCAGACACTCTAAGGGAGCCTAATGTAGTGTACTGGAATTCCTACATGCCACCTACGATTTTGTGTAATGTACTGCTTCTGTTCCTAAATATACGTCTGTGTAGAGATTCCACTATGGACCACATACAGATGTATATAGATGCATTTTCGAGTGTATATTCACTCATTTTGCTCCATATGTAGCCTATAGTGGAATCTCTAGAAAGACTTATATTTAGGAACGGAGGTACGAGGTAGTATCATGTATGACATCTACATATCTAATTTAGCAACCAGTAGTAGAAATCATTGTCTGCACAAAGGGATTACTGGTCAAAAATCCTAGCAAAGCACGCAGGCAGGCACAGAACAATACAAGAGAGAGAGAGACACACACACTTACAAGATCATAGCAATGCCTCGGTCCAGGATCTTGGTTGGCCAAGCTGTTAGATCCAGAAGAAACATCGTCCTTGTAGTTTTTTCCAGCTGCAAAACAGGTAACAGCGACCTGTTAGTATATTTGAAGTACATCAGGCAGGTGATGCTCGACGGGTTTAAAGGTGACAAGTACCTAGGCCGTGGCGGGTGCTTGGCATCTTGCCAGACGGTGGGAATCAGGTTAGAAACATCAAGGGCGATGACATGCTGGCTGTCGGGGTCCGGTAAGGAGATCTAGAACCGTCGAGTAGGGTGTTTGTGGAGCGGCTCCGGTAGGGTGGACTACGGTGTGGGCGAAGCGGATCTGTGGCCATGGACGAGGGCGTAGGTGAAGCTGCTCTGGTGGTTGGGTTAAGGATGGTGTCGATGATGCGGATCTGCGGCCGTGGACGGGGCGTCAGAAGTTGCTCCGGTATGTTGCATGAGGGTGCGAGGAAGCGGATCTGAGGCCGTGGACTTGTGAGTTGGCAAAGCGGCCCCGGTAGGGTTGAAAATGGTATAGGCGAAGCTACTCCGGCGGGGTTGACGATGGTGTTGGCGAAGCGGCTTCGGTAGGGTTGAGGAAGGTGTCGGCGAAGAGGATCAGAGGCCGTCGATGGGGGCGTCGGTGGGGTGGCTCGGGGGGGGGGGGGGGTGGACGAAGCGTCTCCGGTGGGGAGTACGAATGAGCCGCTCCAGATGCGCTGCGGTTGACGAGAGTACCGGTGAAGCAGATCCGGTGCCGTGTGATACGTCCATTTTGCATCATGCTTTTATATCGATATTTATTGCATTATGGGCTGTTATCACACATTATGTCACAATACTTATGCCTATTCTCTCTTATTTTACAAGGTTTACAGAATGAGGGAGAATGCCGACAGCTGGAATTCTGGGCTGGAAAAGGAGGAAATATTAGAGACCTATTCTGCACAACTCCAAAAGTCCCGAAACTCCACGGAAGTTGTTTTTGGAAATAATAAAAAATACTGAGCGGAAGAAATACCAGAGGGGGCCCACACCCTGGCCACGAGGGTGGGGGGCGCGCCCTACCCCCTGGGCGCGCCCCCGTGCCTCGTGGGCCCCCTGTTGGCCCTCCGGTGCCCATCTTCTGCTATATGAAGTCTTTCGTCTGAGAAAAAATCACAAGCAAGCTTTCGGGACGAGACTCCGCCGCCACGAGGCGGAACCTTGGCGGAACCAATCTAGGGCTCCGGCAGAGCTGTTCGGCCAAGGACACTTCCCTCTGGGAGGGGGAAATCATCGCCATCGTCATCACCAACGCTCCTCTCATCGGGAGAGGCCCAATCTCCATCAACATCTTCACCAGCACCATCTCCTCTCAAACCCTAGTTCATCTCTTGTATCCAATTCTTGTCTCCAAGTCTGGGATTGGTACCTGTAGGTTGCTAGTAGTGTTGATTACTCCTTGTAGTTGATGCTAGTTGGTTTATTTGGTGGAAGATCATATGTTCAGATCCTTTATGCATATTAATACTCCTCTGATTATGAACATGAACATGAACATGCTTTGTGAGTAGTTACGTTTGTTCCTGAGGACATGGGAGAAGTCTTGCTATTAGTAGTCATGTGAATTTGGTATTCGTTCGATATTTTGATGAGATGTATGTTGTCTTTCCTCTAGTGGTGTTATGTGAACGTCGACTACATGACACTTCACCATCATTTGGGCCTAGAGGAAGGCATTGGGAAGTAATAAGTAGATGATGGGTTGCTAGAGTGACAGAAGCTTAAACCATAGTTTATGCGTTGCTTCGTAAGGGGCTGATTTGGATCCATATGTTACATGCTATGGTTAGGTTTACCTTAATACTTTTGTATTTGTGGATGCTTGCAATAGGAGTAAATCATAAGTGGGATGCTTGTCCAAGTAAGGACAGCACCCAAGCACCGGTCCACCCACATATCAAATTATCAAAGTACCGAACGCGAATCATATGAACGTGATGAAAACTAGCTTGACGATAATTCCCATGTGTCCTCGGGAGCGCTTTTGTTTATATAAGAGTTTGTCTAGGCTTGTCCTTTGCTACAAAAAGGATTGGGCCACCTTGCTGCACTTTATTTACTTTTGTTACTTGTTGCTCGTTACAAATTATCTTATCACAAAACTATCTGTTACCTATAATTTCAGTGCTTGCAGAGAATACCTTGCTGAAAACCGCTTATCATTTCCTTCTGCTCCTCGTTGGGTTCGACACTCTTACTTATTGAAAGGTCTACGATAGATCCCCTATACTTGTGGGTCATCAAGACTCTTTTCTGGCGCTGTTGCCGGAGAGTGAAGCGCCTTTGGTAGGTGGAATTTGGTTAGGAAAAATTTATTTAGTGAGCTGAAATTTACTGTCACTTGTTACTATGGAAAGTAATCCTCTGAGGGGATTGTTCGGGGTATCTTCACCCCGACCAGTAGAGCAAAGAGTTGCTCCTCAACCTACTGAAAATGAAAATGCCTACTTTGAAATTCCGTCGGGTATGGTAGAAGAACTGCTAGCTAATCCTTTTGCAGGAGATGGAACATTACATCCTGATGAGCACCTAATATATGTGGATGAAGTTTGTGTATTATTTAAGCTTGTAGGTATGCCCGATGATGTTATCAAGAAGAAGGTCTTCCCTTTATCTTTGAAGGGAGATGCATTGACATGGTATAGGCTATGTGATGATATTGGGTCATGGAACTACAAACGATTGAAATTGGAATTTCATCAGAAGTTTTATCCTATGCATCTTGTTCATCGTGATTGCAATTATATATATAATTTTTGGCCTCGCGAAGCAGAAAGCATCGCTCAAGCTTGGGGGAGGCTTAAATCAATGTTATATTCATGCCCCAATCATGAGCTCTCAAGAGAAATGATTATTCAAAATTTTTATGCTCGGCTTTCTGATAACAATCGCACCATGCTCGATACTTCTTGTGCCGGCTCTTTTATGATGAAGACTATTGAATTCAAATGGGATTTATTGGAAAGAATTAAACGCAACTCTGAAGATTGGGATCTCGACGAAGGTAAGGAGTCAGGTATGACACCTATGTTTGATTGTGTTAAATCTTTTATGGATACCGATGTTTTCGGTAAATTTAGCACTAAATATGGACTTGACTCTGAGATAGTAGCTTCCTTTGTGAATCTTTTGCTACTCATGTTGATCTCCCTAAGGAGTAGTGGTTTAAATATCATCCTCCGATAGAAGTAAAAGTAGCTGCACCTATTAAAGTTGAAGAAAAGACTATCACTTATAATGATCCTATTGGTCCTACTGCTTATGTTGAGAAACCACCTTTTCCTGTTAGGATAAAGGATCATGCTAAAGCTTCAACTGTGGTTCGTACAAGCAATATTAGAACTTATACACCTCCTGAGCAAGTTAAAGTTGAACCTAATATTGCTATGATTAAAGATCTCTTGGCTGATAATATTGATGGGCATGTTATTTATTTCTGTAATGAGACTGCTAGAATTGCTAAACCTTGTGCTAAAGATAAACATAGACCTGTGGTAGGCATGCCTGTTATTTCTGTTAAAATAGGAGATCATTGTTATGATGGCTTATGTGATATGGGTGCTAGAGCTAGTGCAATACCTATTGACTTATACAAAGAAATTATGCATGATATTGCACCTGCTGAGTTAGAAGATATTGATGTCACTATTAAGCTTGCCAATAGAGATACTATATCACCAATTGGAATTATTAGAGATGTTGAAGTCTTGTGTGGGAAAACTAAATATCCTGCTGATTTTCTTATTCTTGGTTCTCCACAAGATAGCTTTTGTCCCATTATATTTGGTAGACCCTTCTTAAACACTGTTAATGCTAAGATAGACTACAAAAAGGATGTTGTCACTATTGGTCTAGGTGATATGTCTCATGAGTTTAATTTCTCTAAATTTCGTAGACAACACCGTGAAGAGGAATTGCCTAGTAAAGATGAAATTATTGGTCTTGCTTCTATTGCCGTACCTCCTAATGATCCTTTAGAACAATATTTGCTAGACCATGAAAATGATATGTTTATGAAGGAAAGAAGGGAAATAGATGAAGTGATCTTTAAAAAGGGTCCTATTTTGAAACACAACTTGCCTGTTGAAATCATATGGGATCCTACTCCACCCAAGGGTGATCCCGTGTTTGAGCTTAAACCATTGCCTGATACTCTTAAATATGCTTACCTTGATGAAAAGAAGATATATCCTGTTATTATTAGTGCCAACCTTTTAGAGAAGGAGGAAGAAAAATTATTGAAAACTCTGAAGAAGCACCGTGCTGCTATTGGATATACTCTTGATGATCTTAAGGGCATTAGTCCCACTCTATGTGAACACAAAATAAATTTGGAGAAAGATTCCAAACCAGTTATTGATCATCAACGACGGCTAAATCCTAAAATGAAAGAAGTGGTAAGAAAGGAAATATTAAAGCTCCTTGAGGCAGGTATAATCTATCCCGTTGCTGATAGTCAGTGGGTAAGTCCTGTCCATTGTGTCCCTAAGAAGGGAGGTATTACTGTCGTTCCTAATGATAAAGATGAATTGATTCCACAAAGAATTATTACAGGTTATAGGACTGTAATTGATTTCCGCAAATTAAATAAAGCTACTAAAAAAGATCATTACCCCTTACCTTTTATTGATCAAATGCTAGAAAGATTATCCAAACATACACATTTTTGCTTTCTAGATGGTTATTCTGGTTTCTCTCAAATACCTGTGTCAGCTGATGATCAAGCAAAGACCACATTTACTTGCCCTTTTGGTACTTTTGCTTATAGACGTATGCCTTTTGGTTTATGTAATGTACCTGCTACCTTTCAAAGATGCATGATGGCTATATTCTCTGACTTTTGTGAAAAGATTTGTGAGGTTTTCATGGACGATTTCTCCGTTTATGGATCCTCTTTTGATGATTGCTTGAGCAACCTTGATCGAGTTTTGCGGAGATGTGAAGAAACTAATCTTGTCTTGAATTGGGAGAAGTGCCACTATATGGTTAATGAAGGCATTGTTTTGGGCATAAAATTTCTGAAAGAGGTATTGAAGTTGATAAAGCTAAAGTTGATGCTATTGAAAAGATTCCATGTCCCAAGGACATCAAAGGTATAAGAAGTTTCCTTGGTCACGCCGGATTTTATAGGAGGTTCATTAAGGACTTCTCAAAAATTTCTCGGCCTCTGACTAATTTATTACAAAAAGATATACCATTTGTCTTCGATGATGATTGTGTAGAAGCATTTGAAATACTTAAGAAAGCATTGATCTCTGCACCTATTATTCAGCCACCTGATTGGAATTTACCCTTTGAAATTATGTGTGATGCTAGTGATTATGCTGTAGGTGCTGTTCTAGGGCAAAGAGTTGATAAGAAATTAAATGTTATTCAATATGCTAGTAAAACTCTAGACTATGCCCAGAGAAATTATGCTACTACTGAAAAAGAATTCTTAGCAGTTGTATTTGCTTGTGATAAGTTTAGACCTTATATTGTTGATTCTAAAGTAACCATTCACACTGATGATGCTGCTATTAAATATCTTATGGAAAATAAAGATGCTAAACCTAGACTTATTAGATGGGTTCTCTTGCTACAAGAATTTGATTTGCATATTATTGATAGAAAGGGAGCTGAGAACCCCGTCGCAGATAACTTGTCTAGGTTAGAAAACGTGCTTGATGACCCACTACCTATTGATGATAGCTTTCCTGATGAACAATTAAATGTCATAAATGCTGCTCATACTACTCCATGGTATGCGGATTATGCTAATTACATTGTTGGTAAATTTATACCACCTAGTTTCACATACCAGCAAAAGAAAAAGTTTTTCTATGATTTGAGACATTACTTTTGGGATGACCCACATCTTTATAAAGAAGGAGTAGATGGTGTTATTAGACGTTGTGTACCTGAGCATGAACATGAACAGATCCTACGCAAGTGTCACTCCGAGGCTTATGGAGGACACCACGCTGGAGATAGAACTGCACATCAGGTATTGCAATCCGGTTTTTATTGGCTTACTCTCTTCAAGGATGCCCGTAAGTTTGTCCTATCTTGTGATGAATGTCAAAGAATCTACCATTCTTAAGAAGTTGCTCCCCACTTCTATCTATTCTCTCACAATGCACACTGTCCACATCAGCTTTATGCCACATCATCAATCTGTTGCAAAATCAGCCAATCAATTTTATCCCCCCTGCGGTCATGGCGTTGAAAAATAAAATCTTTTTCCCCTCTAACAAAGCAGCCGCTCATCCCGGGGATTTCAAGTGCTGCACGACCCTCCTCCTCCCTCTTCACCTTGCCTCCCGAAAACACGGTAGCTACTCTTTCCCCTTCAACCTCTCAAGTTGATGCGTCGTCCTCTTCTCCTTCCCATGATCTCCCCACCATAAACACACAAGAAACGGATGGTGGCATGCGAGCAATCATCCGTCTTCAACGCCCGTCGAGGGATTTTATTGCCCATCTCCTTCCGGTGACGGGACGAATTGGAGCCGCCCGGGATTCGGTGTCTCCTCGCCGCTACCTCTGCCGCTCTGCGCCATCGCGGACGCTTGCTGGCGAATCCGAATCCCTCTACTCAAAGAATTGGTAATATTAGTAGACATCAAGAAATGCCTGTGAATTATTCACTTGTTATCGAACCATTTGATGTTTGGGGCTTTGATTATATGGGACCCTTCCCTGCCTCTAGTGGATATACACATATTTTAGTTGTTGTTGATTACGTTACTAAGTGGGTAGAAGCTATTCCAACTAGTAGTGCTGATCATAACACCTCTATTAAGATGCTTAAAGAAGTTATTTTTCCAAGGTTGGGAGTCCCTAGATATTTAATGACTCATGGTGGTTCACATTTTATTCATGGTGCTTTCCGTAAAATGCTTGCTAAGTATGATGTTAATCATAGAATTGCATCTCCTTATCATCCACAGTCTAGTGGTCAAGTAGAATTGAGTAATAGAGAACTCAAATTAATTTCGCAAAAGACTGTTAATAGATCTAGAAAGAATTGGTCCAAGAAACTTGATGATGCATTATGGGCCTATAGAACTGCATATAAAAATCCTATGGGTATGTCTCCGTATAAAATGGTTTATGGAAAAGCATGTCACTTGCCTCTCGAACTAGAACATAAGGCTTATTGGGCTATTAAAGAGCTCAATTATGATTTCAAACTTGCCGGTGAGAAGAGGTTATTCGACATTAGCTCACTTGATGAATGGAGAACCCAAGCCTATGAAAACGCCAAATTGTTTAAAGAAAAAGTTAAAAGATGGCATGACAAAAGGATACAAAAGCGTGAGTTTAATGTGGGTGATTATGTATTATTATACAACTCTCGTTTAAGATTTTTTTGCAGGAAAACTTCTCTCTAAATGGGAAGGTCCTTACGTTATCGAGAAGGTCTATCGTTCCGGTGCCATAGAAATCAACAACTTCGAGGGCACAAATCCGAAGGTGGTGAACGGTCAAAGAATCAAACATTATATCTCAGGTAATCCGATAAATGTTGAAACCAATGTTATTGAAACCGTAACCCCGGAGGAATACATAAGGGACACTATCCGGAACGTTTCAGACTCCGAAAAGGAATAGGTATGTGGTACGGTAAGTAAACCGACTCCAAAACAGTTCTAATGGCAATTTTTCTCCGTTTTGGAATATTTAGAAAAATACAAAAATAAGAAGTAGTCAGGGAAGGTCACGAGGGCTCCGCGAGGGTGGAGGGCGCGCCCCTGCCTCGTGGGCACCTCGTGCGCTCTCTGGACTCCGTTTTCTTGCGCGATGCGTATTTTGGTCAGGAAAAATTCATTATATAATCTCCCAAAGGTTTTGACTCCCGTATCACGCAATTATCCTCTGTTTGTGTTTCAAGCTATTGCTGCTGCAGATTAGAGAAAGATGTCTTCTCAAGAGTCAATCGGGGAGAGCCGGGTGTCTCATCCGGCATCGAGATCAAGGACAAACAGCAATGCTGACCACTTTGGGCCAGCAACGGAGGAAGAGATGGAGGCTGATTTGAAGAGGATAGATGCCATGGAGGAGGATCAAGAAGTCAGTTCTCGCTTCCGAGCTGGATTCACAATGGGGGAACTACAGAGCTCGGCTATTCCAAACTCGGTTATCCCTTCCAATGTTAGATTTCTTTCTTATGAAAATATGACGAAGAGTGTCACTTGTTGTCCCGCAGCTATGCAACACCATTGGGTGCAAGGAGCTTTGGCCGTTACAGGAAAGCTTCGAAAGGAAATAATGGACCTCAAGCAGCAAGTCAATAAGCTCGAGGAGGAGAATCGTATCCTGAGGGGCATCATCGCCAAGAATATCACATCACCATCCCCGAAAAAGGAGACATAATCAAATGGGTATGGGCACTCCCCTTGGCAACTGCCAAGCTTGGGGGAGGTGCCCCGGTATGGTATCACCATCACATCTCTATCTTTACCATTTTTCTTTGTTCGATCCTTTTAGTAGTATCTTGATAAAGTAGAATAAAGTTTATGGTATAATTTAGTTTTGAGTTTTGCCTTATGATCCCTTTATGTAATCGAGTCCGTGAGTTATATAATAAAGATTAGTGTTGAGTCAAGGGCTTGATTATCTTGCTATGATCTTGAGGGAATAAAAGAAAGGAGAAAAAGAATAAAAAGAAACAAAGAGATCATATTGATCTTATGGAGAGTAATGACTTCACATAGAAAGAGTATGATGATTAAAAGTTGTTGAGAGTTGACAAACATAGTTTTGGTCATCGTTGCAATTAATAGGAAGTAATAAAGAAAGAGAGGTTTCATATATAAATATACTATCTTGGACGTCTTTTATGATTGGGAGCACTCATTAAAATATGACATGCTAAAGAGTTGATGTTGGACAAGGAAGACAACGTAATGGGTTATGTTTTCTTATATCTGAGATAAAGTATATTGTCATGGATCATCCAACATGTTGAGCTTGCCTTTCCCCCTCATGCTAGCCAAATTCTTTGCATCAAGTAGAGATACTACTTGTGCTTCCAAATACCCTTAAACCAGTTTTGCCATGAGAGTACCATATCTACCTATGGATTGAGTAAGATCCTTCAAGTAAGTTGTCATCGGTGCAAGCAATAAAAATTGCTCTCTAAATATGTATGATTGATTGGTGTGGAGGAAATAAGCTTTATACGATCTTGTGATGTGGAAGAAATAAAAGCGACAGACTGCATAATAAAGGTCTATATCACAAGTGGCAATATAAAGTGACGTTCTTTCGCATTAAGATTTTGTGCATCCAATCCTGAAAGCGCATGGCAACCTCTGCTTCCCTCTGCGAAGGGCCTATCTTTTATTATTATCTTCTACCTTATGCAAGAGTCATGGTGATCTTCACCTTTCCTTTTTACATTTTATCCTTTGGCAAGCACAGGATGTTGGAAAGATCCTGATATATATATATCTAATTGGATGTAGGTTAGCATGAACTATTATTGTTGACATTACCCTTGAGGTAAGAGGTTGGGAGGCGAAACTATAAGCCCCTATCTTTCTCTGTGTCCGATTAAAACTCCGTAACCACAAGTATTGCGTGAGTGTTAGCAATTGTGAAAGACTAAATGATAGTTGAGTATGTGGACTTGCTAAAAAGCTCTGACATAGACTCTTTCTGATGTTATGATAAATTGCAATTGCTTCAATGACTGAGATTATAGTTTGTTAGTTCTCAATAAAGTTTCTGATTCATACTTTGCATTGTGAATAGATTATTACTTGAGCATAAGAAATCATATGACAATATCCATATATGTTGCTGTTATAAGATTAACCATGACGCCCTCATGTCCGTATTTTATTTTATCGACACCTCTACCTCTAAACATGTGGACATATTTATCGTTATCGGCTTCCGCTTGAGGACAAGCGAGGTCTAAGCTTGGGGGAGTTGATACGTCCATTTTGCATCATGCTTTTATATCGATATTTATTGCATTATGGGCTGTTATCACACATTATGTCACAATACTTATGCCTATTCTCTCTTATTTCACAAGGTTTACATAAGGAGGGAGAATGCCGACAGCTGGAATTCTGGGCTGGAAAAGGAGCAAATATTAGAGACCTATTCTGCACAACTCCAAAAGTCCTGAAACTCCACGAAAGTTGTTTTTGGAAATAATAAAAAATACTGAGCGGGAGAAATACCAGAGGGGGCCCACCCCTGGCCACGAGGTGGGGGGGCGCCCCCCCTGCCTCATGGGCCCCCTGTTGGCCCTCCGGTGCCCATCTTCTGCTATATGAAGTCTTTCGTCCGAGAAAAAATCACAAGCAAGCTTTCGGGACGAGACTCCGCCGCCACGAGGCGGAACCTTGGCGGAACCAATCTAGGGCTCCGGCAGAGCTGTTCTGCCAGGGACACTTCCCTCCGGGAGGGGGAAATCACCGCCATCATCATCACCAACGCTCCTCTCATCGGGAGAGGCCCAATCTCCATCAACATCTTCACCAGCACCATCTCCTCTCAAACCCTAGTTCATCTCTTGTATCCAATTCTTGTCTCCAAGTCTGGGATTGGTACCTGTAGGTTGCTAGTAGTGTTGATTACTCCTTGTAGTTGATGCTAGTTGGTTTATTTGGTGGAAGATCATATGTTCAGATCCTTTATGCATATTAATACTCCTCTGATTATGAACATGAATATGCTTTGTGAGTAGTTACGTTTGTTCCTGAGGACATGGGAGAAGTCTTGCTATTAGTAGTCATGTGAATTTGGTATTCGTTCGATATTTTGATGAGATGTATGTTGTCTTTCCTCTAGTGGTGTTATGTGAACGTCGACTACATGACACTTCACCATTATTTGGGCCTAGAGGAAGGCATTGGGAAGTAATAAGTAGATGATGGGTTGCTAGAGTGACAGAAGCTTAAACCCTAGTTTATGCGTTGCTTCGTAAGGGGCTGATTTGGATCCATATGTTTCATGCTATGGTTAGGTTTACCTTAATACTTCTTTTGTAGTTGCGGATGCTTACAATAGGAGTAAATCATAAGTGGGATGCTTGTCCAAGTAAGGACAGCACCCAAGCACCGGTCCACCCACATATCAAATTATCAAAGTACCGAACGCGAATCATATGAACGTGATGAAAACTAGCTTGACGATAATTCCCATGTGTCCTCGGGAGCGCTTTTGTTTATATAAGAGTTTGTCCAGGATAGTCCATTGCTACAAAAAGGATTGGGCCACCTTGCTGCACTTTATTTACTTTTGTTACTTGTTGCTCGTTACAAATTATCTTATCACAAAACTATCTGTTACCTATAATTTCAGTGCTTGCAGAGAATACCTTGCTGAAAACCGCTTATCATTTCCTTCTGCTCCTCATTGGGTTCGACACTCTTACTTATTGAAAGGACTACGATAGATCCCCTATACTTGTGGGTCATCACCGTGGACAAGGCCGACACTGAATGGGTTGTGGTACAGTGGTGGATGAGCAGTCTACTTGTTTCTAGGGGAAGTGGGAGGGGTAGATGCGGCCGCAGAAGCAAATCCGGCGAGCTGGACGCCGCTGGCAGTGAATGGGCTCTGGTACGCCGGTGGATGAGCAGTCTAGGGTTTCGAGAGGGGAGGGGAGAAAGGCCGATGAAGTACGGATGACGTGATGTGAGATGCTCTGGTGCTGTGGAGTTAGTCGTTTTTGCGGGAGGGGGAGAGGAAATGGGGGTGCCGTGTAGTGGAGGGAACCGGAGGTTACCAAAGCAGCCCCGACCTATTATGTAGATGAGGGCGGTATTGTAACTGTTGGTCTCCGTGCACCAAAGACAAAAGGGGAATTTCGCATGCTAAAGACTAAGGTGGCGGAAATTTTAGAAGGAGGTGGGAGATTTTGCCGCCCGCGGGATCGTTCGTATCCAGTTCAAGTAATTTTGGACCGTGCTAGCGGGAAAGTCATGCGAGACTGTGTACACGGGGCACACGTCAGCAGTTAATAACTGGTGTGAAGTCCACCCCAGAAAAAAGACAATAACTCGGGATGATGCGCCGATAACTTGGACGTTCACACGGGCGCGACCAATCGTACGGGTGTAGTGGCGCGTTCACAAAAAAGGGATCAAACGCTCAGCCTATGTATTTCTCATGTAAATAGATAATTTAGTGCAATTGGTTATTTACTTTAAACATAATGCATTGACGTGTTAGTGTAGAGGCACACAAAAAGAAATGGATATTGTAGTCCGCTACTTAAAAGTTTTACCTCATATGATTACATAGCCTCCATTTCATAAATTGCGTACCCGTCGAATTCATATATGACTATTACATATATTACTTCATAATTGAACCTTAAATCATCCAAGACTAATGATTTTGAATGCAAGAGTAACAATGGTGCATGTACATGATAGCTACATTGGTTGTTTGTACAAACATCACTGTAACTTTGGCATGCACAACTGAAAAGGTTTATTTAAATAGAAAAAATGTGATATGTGAGTGTCCAATCTTTATAGCGTTGAATCGATATTGTACCTTTGGCCACGATACGAAGTAGATATTGATTTATGTTCAAGTGATGCACGTCCACGATCGCTAGATAGTGATACGTGAATGAATTGTGCAATCTCTCTCACACGCATACATATCTCATTTCCCTGTGGGCATCAGAATCACACACGCGCACTTCATGTATTTCTCTTCCTCCGTCAAGGTTAGAATTCGTCTTTCTACCCCGTCCTACAAGTCTCTCACACAGAAACACACACACTCTCTCTGTCGACCACGCCCACACCTTTAATTCCGCCCACCCACAACCACTAATATCTCAAAGTAAAATAATGTCTCTCACACATATGCCTAAGGTTAACTCGAGTTCCGGAACCATATGAATACATACAATGGGATTCCAACAGAGCACCTTTTGTTTTGAGATTTTGCTCTCGCTCTCTCTCTCCCTCTCTCTCACACACACACGCGCGCGTGCGCACACACACATTGTTTCTCGCTTCATTTTTTCCGGCACTTGCATGCACACAATTTTGTTTATCTTCGTTATGCTTTAAGTATGCCTCGCAGAAATGCTATCTACCTATCCCTTAATATAGCTAGATATGTGTCACACAAACTCCTTCTCCCTACTATCAAGATGCCCATGCGTTGCACCGAACACCAAGATGCATTTCTATGAGTAATTTATCTTGTGGGAGAAAAGGATGAACGAGGGAATGCCTTATTTGCAAATGCGGAGAGGGGTGTGGGTATCTTTTTGCAAATTTGTGACACCCCGGTAGTTAAGCTACAGTAAACCCCTGTTAATGATGCCGGGTCATCATAATTAAAATCTTGCTAAACCTCACTTGTTTCAAACTGAGTTCAGATTCAAATTGAAATTCAAATAACAAGTCAAACAATTATTTCTTCAAACTGTCAATAAAAATGTTCATTAGGATGCAGATATTCATCAACTAATTATCATTCATTAACCAACATTTTATAAAGTGGTTGAGTGCCCTAAAGTAAATGAAACAGGGGCCAATTCATTATTTAATATGTCATTTCTAATTTGTGAAAATACAAACTATTTTAAATAACCACCAAAACTTTTGTGGCTGTGTCTAATATTGCATCACTAATTATGGGCCAAGTCTCGTATATTATAAGACCGAAGTAATATTGAAAGTAAATAGAAAACAAAACAAATAAAAAGAAAAGCAGAAAATTTAAAGAGAAAAGGAAAAAGGCAAAGTGCTACTGTGCACTTCGGCCTCCTGGCTACAGGAACCGGCCCAACCCACTTAGCACTCTTCTTCTTCTTCTGTTCATATAGGCGCCGTGGACAAAGCGCGTGCGTCGACGTCGCCGATGCCCACGCGTCCGCCATCCAGGCCTCCTTGACGCCTACAAGGCCTTCCCCGCACCCCTCCCCAAAACCCTAACCCTCTCATTCCCTCTCCCTCGCGCCTCTCTGTGATCTGGATCTCGCCCGAACCCCTCCTTGGACACATAGCCGTCGTTCGCATAGCCACCAAGCTCACCTCGCCTCGTCGGTGTGTCCAAAAGCTCCGCTAGGCTCGCCTTAGTCTTCCTCGATGCTGGATTGGAGCCGGGAGGCCACCTCGACAACGGACGGATCGATCCCCTCCGCCACGGCCATCGCACGCCACCAAAGATCGCCGTCATCCTCGACCTCTTCCGGCTGCCCCGAGTCGCTCCTCGACACCGATGTGAGCAGCAGCTTCGTCCCTCTCCTGTTTCCCCCTTCGAGTACTTCCACTAGCTGCCCCGCGCCGTAGCCGTAGCTCCGCCGTAATTTTACTCCCGTCGATGGACGTGTTGCCGTCGATCTCGTCCTATCCCAGGGGCGAACTGGAGCCACTGTCGTGCTCCTGGGGATCCCAGGCAGCGCGCTACCCCCCTAGCCAAGCCGGCCCCGAGCGCGAAGGCTGCATGCCGTTCACCCGACCAGGCCCGCCTCTGGCCACGCCCCCTGCACGTCCTCGTCCCCATGCGGTGCGCTGCTGTTGCTGCTGCCGCTGCTGCCGGGGCCCATGCGCCGTTAGCCGCTGTGCCTGACCGCCGTGGTGTCCCTTGTCCGTCCGCGCGCGTGCCCGCGCCCGCAGCTGCCCGCCCGTGCTTGGGGCCGCTCCTGCCGCTGCGTTTCGCTGCACTGCTGCCGCTGCTACAGTAACTGAATGTTGCTGTAGCGCTGGCTTGCTTTTGCTATTTCTACCTTCTTAGCTCTCTGGATGGCAACAAAACTATGGTCAAACAAAGTCTAACTTCGTTGAAATTAATTTGTGTTGGGAGTACACATGACAACCTCCAAATTATTCCATTGTACGAAATTCAAATACGGCATGGATTAATTCCTATAAAAATGACAAAAGTCTATGTTCTGTTAAGAGAGAAAACTGAAAATCAGATTTACTGTCTTAACTACTTCAGAGCTGTATATGGACCTGTTACCGAAGCTGTTCAGGCTATCTAATGGCATGGCCTTGTAGTGCTGTTGATGTAGAGTAAAACACTTATATGTAGTGTCTTCATTAGATCTACATAACATTAGTTATAGCCTTCGGAAAACAGCCAAGTGAAGTTTAAGAAAAAAATGAACAATTCTCAGACTTAGCCAATTTTCAGGAATTCCATAATATTGTTTAAACTTCGAAAAATCATAGAAAATAAACCGTAACTCGGATGAAAAAACTTTGTACATGAAAGTTGCTTAGAACGACGAGACGAATCCGGACACGCACCTCGTTCGTCTGCCACACATCCCTGGCATAGAGAACACGCAACTTTCCCCCGCCGGTTCACCTGTCCGAAAACGCGAAACACAGGGGATACTTTCCCGGATGTTTCCCGCTTCGCCAGTATTACCTATCGCTGCGTTAGATCACCCCCGGCACTGCGTATTGCGTTGTTATATTTTGTGATGCTTTGTTTGCTCCGTATTTAATGTTTCTTCCCCCTCTTCTTCTCCGGTAGACCCCGAGACCGGCATTGATGCCACTGTGCACGACTACGTCACCGACGACCCTCCTTCTCGGCTGAGCTTCCAGACAAGCCCCCCCTTGATCACCAGATATCGCCTATTCCTTCTCTCTACTGCTTGCATTAGAGTAGTGTAGCATGTTACTGGTTTCGGTTAATCCTATTCTGCTGCATAGCCTGTCATTGTTGCTACAGTTGTTACCCTTACCTGATACCCTAATGCTTATTATAGGATGCTAGTGTTCAATCAGTGGCCCTACACTCTTGTCCGTCTGCCATGCTATACTACTGGGCCGTGATCACTTCAGGAGGTGATCACGGGCATATACTGTATACTTTATACTGTTACATTACTTATGATACAGTTCGGAGATGGGGGCTGAAGGGGCAGGTGGCTCCATCCCGGTAGAGGTGGGCCTGGGTTCCCGACGGCCCCCGACTGTTACTTTGTGACGGAGCGACAGGGCAGGTCGAGACCACCTAGGAGAGAGGTGGGCCTGGCCCCGGTCGGCGTCCGTGGTTACTTCAAAATAACACGCTTAACGAGATCTTGGTATTTGATCTGAGTCTGGCCACTCGCCTATACGCACTAACCAGCTACGCAGAACAGTTATGGGCACTCGACGTCGTGGTATCAGCCGAAGCCTTCTTGACGTTAGTGACTGAGCGGCGTGCGCCGGATTGGACCGTAAGCCTGCACTTGTATTAAGGGTGCTAGGTCTGCTTACGGCCGCGTTCGCAACATGCAGGTGAGCAACGGGCGATGGGCCCAGACCCCTGCGCGCATAGGATTTAGACCGGCGTGCTGACCTCTCTGTTGTGCCTAGGTGGGGCTGCGACGTGTTGATCTTCCGAGGCCGGGCATGACCCAGGAAAGTTTGTCCGGCCAAAGGGGATCGAGCGTGTTGGGTTATGTGGTGGACCCCTGCAGGGAAGTTTATCTATTCGAATAGCCGTGATCTTTGGTAACAGGACGGCCCAGAGTTGTACCTTGACCTTATGACAACTAGAACTGGATACTTAATAAAACACACCCTTCCAAGTGCCAGATATAACCCGGTGGTCGCTCTCACACAGGGCGACGGGGAGAGGATCGCCGGGTAGGATTATGCTATGCGATGATACTTGGTGAACTTACCATCTTCTCTCTTCTACATGCTGCAAGATGGAGGCTGCCAGAAGCGTAGTCTTCGACAGGACTAGTTATCCCCCTCTTATTCTCGCATTTTGCAGTTCAGTTCACCGATATGGCCCTTTACACATATACCCATGCATATGTAGAGTAGCTCTTTGCTTGCGAGTACTTTGGATGAGTGCTCACGGTTGCCTTTCTCCCCCTTTTCCCCCTTTCCATTCTACCTGGTTGTCGCAACTAGATGCTGGAGCCCAGGAGCCAGACGCCACCGTCGACGATGACTCCTACTACACCGGAGGTGCCTACTACTACGTGCGGGCCGCTGACGACGACTAGGAGTAGTTTAGGAGGATCCCAGGCAGGAGGCCTGCGCCTCTTTCGATCTGTATCCCAGTTTGTGCTAGCCTTCTTAAGGCAAACTTGTTTAACTTCGTATTTGAGCCCTCGAGGCCCGTGGCTTGTATTATGATGCTTCTATGACTTATTTATGTTTTTAGAGTTGTGTTGTTATATCTTCCCGTGAGTCCCTGATCTTGATCGTACACGGTTGCGTGCATGATTAGTGTACGATTGAATCGGGGGCGTCACAAGTTCGTATCAGAGCCAACTGCCTGTAGGAATCCCCCTTCCAAACTCCTTGGCCGAAGTTGAGTCTAGTTATTGAAAAACTTTTACTAACATGGCTGTGTGGCTTATGGGCCACGTCGCCATTTGGGTGGTATTAGGATCTTTTACTCCTCGTCTATACTCTGGGACTCTCATCTCTCTTCTATTCGGGTTTAATGAATTTTGCTAACTCTAACATTAGGATCTCGTGATCACTTCCACCCGGAGAGCCCCTGAAGATACTCTCTGATGTTCTTTCGAGAACTTGTGCTCATTCCCTACCACCGAGACATCCCTATGGATAGCTACTTATACTTGCCACCCATACCTTCATTCTCGATTACTCTTGTTAGTACAAGATACCCTGAACTACTTCCCGTTGTTCCGAGAATCCTTTGAGGTTACTGCCTTGCAGTTCCTTGTCACCTGAATACACCTACAATTTAATCCTCACACACACACCGAGGATTTGTTTCTCCCCAGTTGTTCATGAGATTCACCAAAGGCTTCGAAATACTATTTGATCTTTCAAAAATCCTCAACAGCATGTTGTTCTTGAAATTCTTGCTTGCTTGAATTATGGTTAATCCCATAAGTATAGTAATCTTATTGGCATCCTTTGTCACTATCATTTTTGAGTCGATTCATTCTATAAGTCGCGAATGCTCACAATCATCAGTCGAATCCTATGATTATCCTTCCGGCTCAGACGTCATTTGAATATGAGCTGGTTCTTGACCAATCAATGCCTTGATCGGTTGTTCTTCTAAGTCTATTGAACTTATTCATTTTCGATCAGAACAATTACTTCTGATCCCTTGATTTGGAAATCATTAAATTTCTTTGCATTAAGCTTTGAATTAGTCAGTTGTTTCTATAATCCGATGCCTTGGCATTCCTTCTTCCTCTGATTGAGTACCGATACTCACATCAGCCCCGTTGTGGACCGCCGTACCCATTGTCGGGTTATTATCCGACAATGTCCTTCACAACCAAAATTCTTGTGAGTTCTTTACCTGATACATAATGCCTTTGGTAAATTGTATCCTTTGCTTTGTCAGCCATGCTCTGCTTTCGAGCGTGTGTTATTTACTCCCGAAGTTTGTGGTATATGTTCCTAAGAGGCCCCGATGGGTTGGACATATGCCTTTTCTAATCTGTGTGAACCTGGAAACTACTACGGGTCATACTCTACTAGTGTTATGTCAGATAAAATTTCAACACCACAACTTCGTTGAAGGCGGGAAGTGAATGAAAGGTTATGCATTAAAGAAGTGGGAGTCGACCTTGAACTTTGTGTTCATGCCCATGGACATGATGTTGATCTTACCATTAAAGCTTCTCTTAAATTAATTACTCCCTTGGTATAAGATCATATTATATCTGGGATCTGGCCTTTTGCAATCGTGGTTTCGACCATGTTCTCTTTTAAGTACCATTTCTCGTGCAAGTTAAAGCACTTGTCTTCTGCAGAGCAATACCCCAGTCCAACCTCTACTTTGATCTGCCTTCGAGTATTACCCTCTGGTATCTCGAGAACCACGGAACTACATAACTTCTTATGAGTTCTTCATCAACTAATATTCTGGTCGATTCCATTTTTCCAACGGATTCTGAGTTGTTAGAACCCCTCAAGGACTCCAACAACTGAATCGAGTTCGCACTGCGATTCAACAACTATTAGTATTCTTCATTGCTTATGAGTTTGTACTCGATCATGTCATTCCCAGCTGATTGACTACATCATCATCGTCAGGCTGACTGCTTGACCATTCTACCTATGTCCTTCATACCCGGGACACAATCCCGACAGTGCTCTAAGCTTACATCAAACTTTCACCATCATATTGTTTGTCTTGAGAAACAACTCTGAATCCTGAGATGACATCTTATCTATGTTTATAATAGCCTTTTGCTTCACCATCCCTTGGCTTGATGTCATCACCGATCGATTATATTTTTGTCGAGCCTCTCGAGAAAATTTGTTGTGATCATCATCAACATTTTGATTCCTTCCAGGATATCAATCAAATTCATGATGGTAAGTGCCATCCTCGTCCCTTGGTAAATTGAGTTACCAGCGACAACATATTTACCTTCCTTTCATCACAAACTTGTTCATGTTATGGATGCAACTTGCTATCCAGTTTGTATTATGTTCTACCTGGAAGTATTACTATCCTTTATGTCAAGGATGTTGCAAGGATTGCTCCACCTCTTAATAATTCTTGGTATAGTGATACTTCTCACAAGCACCATTCTTTCTTAGTCCCTGTATTGGCTAACCGGGAATATCAACAATTGAATGATGCTTCTTGGATTCTGTATTTCTAGCAACCTTATTGCTTTGAAGTTAATGTTCTACAGTTCAGTCTTAGACCATTGGTTATTGAAACACCATTCTACCCTCGATCATGCTACCTAAGCCCATATTTCGGGTGCACCTTTCAACCAATGTTTAATTATGTATGTTTTCCTCGAGCATACCTCATTATATCATTTGATCTGACAAAGGTTATCTCCTTGTTCGTATAATCGTGGAAATCCATTTTTTGAAATCCCAATGAATTGTCGATGAGATCATCAGCCACCTCCTCATCCTCTCCTTGGTTTAATGATGAACGCATGATTCAGAACTTGCTTCCATAGTACATTTCCCAAGAATCTTACAATGCCATCTCATCAATTGTGTTGCACCTATTCTTCTCAGGCATCCCGAGTCTGAGGTATCCTGGCACCAATCAGATCTGAATCCCGGTCAGATATGATGGTTGGAACATATTTCCAAGAGTTATAACATTGTTCTTTATATGACCCGGTAAGGTGATGTCATGCCTAGCACACCTGGCCGGAGGACCTATTGTTATAATTTCCTTTCAGCAAGGTTATCCATTCTTCCATGAGGAGATTGTAAGACTTATTCTATAAGTTGTTCCTGACGAATCCTTGGAGTATCCAAGTCTGACCTTTACTTGATGACCATGTCAATGCTATCTCGAAGCATGTCTGTGGTACTCCGATCTTCAATAAGAACATTTGAAGCACAATGCTAAATTTTCTTTATCAAATTATCCAAACACCGTTGCATGGGTAATGCCATGAAATTTCTCCCCCTTTTCCTAAAGGGTTTTCTACATTATATCCTGTCGTGGATATCATGCTCTGTTTATCCTTGGGAAGGATATACCCCTGAATAATGTGTTTAAGCACATTTTTCCTTTCCACTGTTCTATTTAATCTGATGATCACCTTTTCCTTTCCATTGTTTTGTTTAACCTTTCTGGTGATCTATATTAGCTAAGTAGTAATATTCTGCTGCTTATGTAAACACCTCGGTGTACAACTTTGTTAGTAAGACCCTGTTACTATTGTTGATGACATTCCAGTAGCCACCGATGGACGAGAACTTTGCCTATTGGTCCGCCTCGTTCAACGAGCAGGAAAATGGTTCTCTTCGTCCCTCGCCCTTGGTACTGATGTTGTTGCCGACATAACTGACAGGCTATTCCCTGCCATGCCTTGCTATCATAACCGTGCAAGATGTCAGCGCCTTTCCTACTTTAAACCCACATGGTGGGCCCATAACCCACAGGTCCCAGGATTGAAACCTGACTCTCCAGTACAACCTATTGACAAAGTTATTCCACGCGCTTGACTTCATATGTAATTCATGCGCCACCTTCCTAGTGGTCTATTCTGGTATCAGACACAAGATTCATTCTTCGATGCCTTGAACCCCTTTCACTCTGTTTCAGACATCGAACGATTGTCTATCCGCTTGGAACTCCTTATTGTACCTTCTTACTTTGCTCTTGATGTCTTTCATTTGTTCAACTTGCGAGATACTCATCTGTTCATTCATGGGATACCCCCAGACGATTACCCCTTTTAGCATTCTATCGTTGTCGTGCTATCCCTTACCTATTCGTAAGTATGATGGAGTTCCCGAAGGAAGGATGCTGACTTCATCATGATGACCTGTAGCAGAGAAATGAAGAAATCAACATAAGGGATCAAATTTTTCGAGAAGAGCAAGCAAGACCGAGAAGACTCGTTAGAATTTCGTAACCAAATCACTTCCCCCCCTCAACTCTACCTCTTAAATCTCGGGACGAGATTTCTTGTAGTGGAGGAGATTTGTGACACCCCGGTAGTTAAGCTACCGTAAACCCCTGTTAATGATGTCGGGTCATCATAATTAAAATCTTGCTAAACCTCACTTGTTTCAAACTGAGTTTAGATTCAAATTCAAATAACAAGTCAAACTATTATTTCTTCAAACAGTAAATAAAAATGTTCATTAGGCTGCAGATATTCATCAACTAATTGTCATTCATTAACCAACATTTTATAAAGTGGTTGAGTGCCCTAAAGTAAATGAAACAGGGGCCAATTCATTATTTAATATGTCATTTCTAATTTGTGAAAATACAAACTATTTTAAGTAACCACCAAAACTTTTGTGGCTGTGTCTAATATTGCATCACTAATTATGGGCCAAGTCTCGTATATTATAAGACCGAAATAATATTGAAAGTAAATAGAAAACAAAACAAATAAAAAGAAAAGCAGAAAATTTAAAGAGAAAAGGAAAAAGGCAAAGTGCTACTGTGCACTTCGGCCTCCTGGCTACAGGAACCGGCCCAACCCACTTAGCACTCTTCTTCTTCTTCTGTTCATATAGGCGCCGTGGACAAAGCGCGTGCGTCGACGTAGCCGATGCCCACACGTCCGCCATCCAGGCCTCCTTAACGCCTACAAGGTCTTCCACGCGCCCCTCCCCGAAACCCTAACCCTCTCATTCCCTCTCCCTCTCGCCTCTCTGCGATCTGGATCTCGCCCGAACTCCTCCTTGGACACATAGCCGTCGTTCACGTAGCCACCAAGCTCACCTCGCCTCGTGGGCGCGTCCAAAAGCTCCGCTAGGCTCGCCTTAGTCTTCCTCTACACTGGATTGGAGCCGGGAGGCCACCTCGACAACGGACGAATCGATCCCCTCCGCCACGGCCATCGCACGCCACCAAAGATCGCCGTCATCCTCAACCTCTTCTGACTGCCCCGAGTCGCTCCTCGACACCGATGTGAGCAGCAGCTTCGTCCCTCTCCTGTTTCCCCCTTCGAGTACTTCCACTAGCTGCCCCGCGTCGTAGCCGTAGCTTCGCCGTAATTTTACTCCCGTCGATGGACGCGTTGCCGTTGATCTCGTCCTCCCAGGGGCGAACTGGAGCCACTGTCGTGCTCCTGGGGATCCCAGGCAGCGCGCTAACCCCTCAGCTAAGCCGGCCCCGAGCGCGAAGGCCGCATGTTGTTCACCCGGCCAGGCCCGCTTCTGGCTACGCCCCTTGCACGTCCTCATCCCCATGCCGTGCGCTGCAATTGCTGCTGCCGGCGCCCGTGCGCCGTTAGCCGCTATGCCTGACCGTCGTGGCCTCCCTTGTCCGTCCGCGCGCGTGCCCGCGCCCGCAGCTGCCCGCCCGCGCTTGCGGCCGCTCCTGCCACTGCATTTCGCTGCTCTGCGGCCGCTGCTACAGTAACTGAATGTTACTGTAGCGCTGGCTAGCTTTTGCTATTTCTACCTTCCTAGCTCTCTGGATGGCAACAAAACTATGGTCAAACAAAGTCTAACTTCGTTGAAATTAATTTGTGTTGGGAGTACACATGACAACCTCCAAATTATTCCATTGGACCAAATTAAAATACGGCATGGATTAATTCCTATAAAAATGACAAAGTCTATGTTCTGTTAAGAGAGAAAACTGAAAAACAGATTTACTGTCTTAACTACTTCAGAGCTGTAAATGGACCTGTTACAGAAGCTGTTCAGGCTATCTAATGGCATGGCCTTGTAGTGCTGTTGATGTAGAGTAAAACACTTATATGTAGTGTCTTCATTAGATCGACATAACAATAGTTATAGCCTTCGGAAAACAGCCAAGTGAAGTTTAAGAAAAAAACTGAGCCAATTTTCAGGAATTCCATAATATTGTTTAAACTTCGAAAAATCATAGAAAATAAACCGTAGCTCGGATGAAAAAACTTTGTACATGAAAGTTGCTCAGAACGACGAGACGAATCCGGACACGCAGCCCGTTCGTCTGCCACACATCCTAGCATAGCGAACACGCAACTTTCTCCCTCCGGTTCACCTGTCAGAAACGCGAAACACTGGGGATACTTTCCCGGATGTTTCCCCCTTCACCGGTATTACCTATCGCTGCATTAGATCACCCCCGGTACCGCGTATTGCCTTGTTATTTTTTGTGATGCTTTGTTTGCTCCGTATTTACTGTTTCTTCCCCCTCTTCTTCTTCGGTAGACCCCGAGACCGGCACTGATGCCACTGTGTACGACTACGTCACCGACGACCCTCCTTCTCGGCTAAGCTTCCAGGCAAGCCCCCCCTTGATCACCAGATATCGCCTATTCCTTCTCTCTACTGCTTGCATTAGAGTAGTGTAGCATATTACTGGTTTCGGTTAATCCTATTCTGCTGCATAGCCTGTCATTGTTGCTACAGTTGTTACCCTTACCTGCTGTCCAATTGCTTAGTATAGGATGCTAGTGTTCCATCAGTGGCCCTACACTCTTGTCCGTCTGGCATGCTATACTACTGGGCCGTGATCACTTCGGGAGGTGATCACGGGCATATACTGTATACTTTATACTGTTACATTACTTATGATACTGTTCGGAGATGGGGGCTAAAGGGGCAGGTGGCTCCATCCCGGTAGAGGTGGGCCTGGGTTCCCGACGGCCCCCGATTGTTACTTTGTGGCGGAGCGACAGGGCAGGTTGAGACCACCTAGGAGAGAGGTGGGCCTGGCCCTGGTCGGCGTCCGCGGTTACTTCAAAATAACACGCTTAACGAGATCTTGGTATTTGATCTGAGTCTGGCCACTGGCCTATAAGCACTAACCAGCTACGCGGGAACAGTTATGGGCACTCGACGTCGTGGTATCAGCCAAAGCCTTCTTGACGTCAGCGACTGAGCGACGCGCGCCGGATTGGACCATAAGCCTGCACTTGTATTAAGGGGGCTAGGTCTGCTTACGGCCGCGTTCGCAACGTGCAGGTGAGCAACGGGCGATGGGCCCAGACTCCTGCGCGCATATGATTTAGACCGGCGTGCTGACCTCTCTGTTGTGCCTAGGTGGGGCTGCGACGTGTTGATCTTCTGAGGCTGGGCATGACCCAGGAAAGTGTGTCCGGCCAAAGGGGATCGAGCGTGTTGGGTTATGTGGTGCACCCCTGTAGGGAAGTTTATCTATTCGAATAGCCGTGATCTTCGGTAACAGGACGACCCAGAGTTGTACCTTGACCTTATGACAACTAGAACTGGATACTTAATAAAACACACCCTTCCAAGTGCCAGATATAACCCGGTTGTCGCTCTCACACAGGGCGACGAGGAGAGGATCGCCGGGTAGGATTATGCTATGCGATGATACTTGGTGAACTTACCATCTACTCTCTTCTACATGCTGCAAGATGGAGGCTGCCAGAAGCATAGTCTTCGACAGGACTAGCTATCCCCGTCTTATTTTGGCATTCTACAGTTCAGTCCATCGATATGGCCCTTTACACATATACCCATGCATATGTAGTGTAGCTCTTTGCTTGCGAGTACTTTGGATGAGTACTCACGGTTGCCTTTCTCCCCCTTTTCCCCCTTTCCATTCTACCTGGTTGTCGCAACCAGATGCTGGGGCCCAGGACCCACACGCCACCGTCGACGACGACTCCTACACCGGAGGTGCCTACTACTACGTGCAGGCCGCTGACGACAACCAGGAGTAGTTTAGGAGGATCCCAGGCAGGAGGCCTGCGCCTCTTTCGATCTGTATCCCAGTTTGTGCTAGCCTTCTTAAGGCAAACTTGTTTAACTTATGTCTGTACTAAGATATTATTGCTTCCGCTGACTCGTCTATGATCGAGCACTTGTATTTGAGCCCTCGAGGCCCGTGGCTTGTATTATGATGCTTGTATGACTTATTTATGTTTTTAGAGTTGTGTTGTGATATCTTCCCGTGAGTCCCTGATCTTGATCGTACACGTTTGCGTGCATGATTAGTGTACGATTGAATCGGGGATGTCTCAAAAATTGCCACAGTTTCCTTCCTATCCGTCGGATATAAATCGGATGGCCTATATTGCAGGATGGCAGGAACACCATCATCACCAACTCTGTTTTTTATAAGAGTAGGGATATGTAAGTGTCACTGCCCCCCCCCCCCCCGACACACACACCCACACGCACACAACCACACACACACTTCTCAACACCGAAGGAGTAGGGTGACACCTCGATCTTGATACTAATCTATCGACTGGCTTCTCTCTCAAACACACACACTACCCGACACCGAAGGAGTAGGGCGGCACCTCGATCTTGATAGTAATCTATCTACTCCTCTTTCAAAAACACACACACATACACACACACTCGCTAGTTGTGCCTCTGTGCCAACCACACACACTCTCGATGCGTCTTTCTCTCCCTCCCCCTCCCCCCACCCCATCAATAACAGCAGAAGGGTGACAACTCGATCTGATCATAATCTGTCAATTGGTTTCTCTCTCGAACATTGTGCCTCTGTGCCTCGCTTAGTAGCCCCCTCGATATGTAGACTTCTTGCGCGCGCACAACTGTAGTGACGATGACGCTGAACCCAGTGTGCCTCGCTTTTACCGGCCTAATGTGATAGTTTTCACCCTGTTTTCTGTTAATTAACAAGGTAACCTTTTCTTTGTTACTACTAGTGAATCTGAAATCATTCGGGGCAGACATAAAATATATCACTTCAACCCAATTATCGCAGTAACTATTTTAAAAGAAACTAGCTAGATGCCCGTGCGTTGCACGGAACATCAAGATGCATTTGTATGAGTAGTTTATCTTGTGAGAGAAAAGGATGAATGAGGGAAGGCCGTATTTGCGAACGTGGAGAGGGGTGTGGGTATATTTTTGCAAAATTGCCATAGTTTTCTTCCTATCCGTTAGATATAAATCCGACGGCCTATATTGCAGGATGGCACGCACACCATCGTCACCAACTCTGCTTTCTACTCCCTCCGTTCCTAAATATTTGTCTTTTTAGAGATTTCAACAAGTGACTACATATGGAGCAAAATGAGTGAATCTACACTCTAAAATATGTCTACATACACATCCGTATGTGGTAGTCCATTTGAAATCTGAAAAAGACAAATATTTAGGAACGGATGGAGTATAAGAGTAGACATGGAGATATGTCTCTAGCATGGTCTTCAACAAAAATGTGCTGGACTGGTTAGCACCGGATGCTCGCAACGCGATGACATGAGTTCGAATTCTGTCTTTAACTTTAGATATTTATATTACTTATTTAATATATACTTTTTTCGCTACTGTACTGACAGTGGAACCCACAGAGTACTTAGAATACAAGATTAAGGATGGACTTGTTTCTTTTTAACTTTCTGTACGAAGTTGTAGCCACCCTGCAAATCACGTGTACACTGTACATGCAATTAACTTTTTATAGAGGGACAATCATACACGCAATTAACTCAAATGGATTGGATTTCACTCTATTATTTCTAGCATAAGAGCATCTCCAACGACAGTCGGCAAATTTCCTCCCGCTTCCTTCCGCGGAGGACGACATCAAATGCCAGCGGCATACATTTTCACAACTCTAACCAACCAGATGAAATTCGTGCAAACACGGACTGATTTCATATAAGCATGAGGGATTTCGTATAAAAAAGCCGGATCTTCATATAAACAAGATGGATTTCATTACATTTACATGAACTAACCGGTGCCAATCCGGCTCTCTTGGTATAATTAATACTCCCTCCGTCCAGAAATACTTGTCCTAGAAATGGATGTATCTAGACTTATTTTAGTTATAGATACATACAATTTATCCATTCTTAGAACAAAAATTTCCCGCCAGCTGGAGAGGGAGTACATAATCTAAATGGCCACCCGCGGATCCCTTTGTCTTCCTCATGTCCGGCAGACACTTTGCGGGGTCGACGAAGGTCCTTGGAAGAGACGAAGTAGCAAAGAAACCACCTGAATGCGCAGTCGTCGCCTCGGAGGTGGCCTTCATGGGACCCAAGTGGTGGCAGCTTCACATGTTCTACTTCTCCTCGATGATGGCGGCGGACACGGAGAAGCTGGCCACCGGCTCATCGCTCTCCACGCACCCGGCTTCTGTCTCTGCCTGCATGGCGCTGCCGCAGGCACGAGAGGTGCGCCCACAGACACGGGAGGCGCGGCACCGCAGACACTGGTGGCGCGGTACGAAACGGCAGCAACGACGCCCGTACCGGTGTGCTCGCCGCCGTGTTGGCATGGAGCAACTCGCCACTCCTCATCGAGTTGAACTAGAGCGGCGAGTTGCTGAACCACGCGCCTGCTTGGGGCGGCAACTGGCTCTGTCGGGCCAAGCGAGGTTGGTGAAGCACTGATTGGCCTCGCCCGTATCTGGAGGGCTCGGCGGGCCACCCAGCCGGGAATATGCCGGAGAACGGCTCCTTGGAAGCCATCGGAAGAGTGGAGAAAATGGTGAAGGAGGAGATGGGGGAGCGGCGGAGGGGTGCGATTCTTGCCCGCTGACTGTCTGCCCTCGTGTGGCAGACGGTAGGAGCTTGGCCGGCATCTGGCCTCGTTTACACTGAGGGCGGACGGGAGGAGCTAGGCCGGTGTTGCGTTTAATTCCGGCCCGCTCATGAACGGACGTGTGGCCGGAGTAGGTTTCTCGGTTTGCATGCGGGTTTAACGGAGGGGTTTGATGGAGGCGAGGAGGCGTGTTCAACCGGGTGTGCAGCGGGCGGCGCAGTACTATTTGATTTGATAGTGGGCGGCGCAGTTCCCGATACGGCTTTAATGCAGACGAGGGAGGGCGTAGCGGTTCCCGAAATGTTGAACGACCAATGCATCCTCCTTCAACTAATGCATGAGGGAAGTAATGGGAGGAGGACCGGGAAAAGAGGCTGCACGATGTGAATGCAACACAGTTTGCCCTCATATAAAGGCGCCCCTCCATTCCAATGCATCTACCACATCGTACGCACCTAAGAATTTGCCTAAGCACCTACACTAAGCGCAAAAGAGCTCACTCCAGACCCATGGCAGCGATGCGCGCGAGCGGCCAGCGGCTGTGCCAGATGGTCCACGACGTCGGCCTGCGGCATGGCGCCGAGGATCGTCTCCAGACGGTGTTGGAGACCGGCTGGTGGATGGCCGCCGTCGACGCTAACTACGACTCTCAGTTGGACCAGATGATCGTTGCCACCAGCAACAAGTTCACCGTCCTCAAGAAGCTCACGGATGACATCGCCGTACTCCTCCAGCCCGCGCGCCCGGGCTCCTCATTGCCTGCCACCCTAATCGGCCTCCATGGCCGGAACCTCTTTCAAGCACTGGTGGCCCTGCAACTGCCCGCCGACGGCACGAAGAATGTCCACCTGGAGGTCGCGCTCGCCGTGAGGCACCTTGCCCTGCAAGAATTCGTCGACCTACACATCCACGTGTACAAGCAAATTGTGTACATAGGTATCTACAAGGCTAGTGAGGATGCTACGACGTTGGCCTTCCTCAACCGGCTGGAAGCCTTGGATGCCTTTGCTGAGAAGCACCTCGACCTCGCCACAAAAGCCGCCGCTCCTTAGCCGCCGGTTGGTGGCCCGACACACTAAGTTGAGGAGGAGGAGGTCGTACATTGATGGATGCATCTTTCTTCTTGCCTTCTGTAACCACCACTGCGATCACATCATCATCGTGGCCTTAATTCTTATTGTGCTGTTGCATTCTCGTTCCAGTCAATACTGACATGTGCGATCCCTTTGCTTAATTATATGCATCACTGTAACTAGTACTCCATCCGTCAATTTATAAGTTGTGCTTACCTTTTCCATCAACTTCGTGCAACGCGCGGGCATCTTGCTAGAAACACTAGAGCATGTTGGACCGCGTGTGACCAAACCGACGATGCGCCAACCTAGCTACTATGAACCCTACTTATCTGGCGGAAATAGCCCCGCCCTAGCGTTTCCAATCGTTATTTCTATTTATCGATCGTGCCAAGGAGCAGAACAAAAATGTTACAATTTATACATGTTTCTCTACTCCTACTCCTATAAAAGACTCTGTTGGTGATGGTGGTGTGTCTGCCATCCGTCGTTTCTGGCCATTAGATCTGCATCTAATGGCTGTGAGGTAAGTTGTTGCATTTTTGCAACAATAGCCCACTTCTCTACTCCAATTTGTAGAAAACCCCTTATTATCTTGAAAGCAACCACATCCCGCCCTCACCTCATCAAAACAGTCTGAGAAATATATTTTGAGTGAAAAGTACTCCCTCCGTTCCTAAATATTTGTCTTTCTAGAGATTTCAATAAGTGACTACATACGGAGCAAAATGAGTGAATCTACACTTCAAAATATGTCTATATAATCCGTATGTGATGGTCCATTTGAAATCTCTAAAAAGACAAATATTTAGGAACGGAGGGAGTAATATATTAGGAGTATATCAAAACAACAGTGATTTCTTTCAAGTTTGTGAACAAGTACTACTATTCTACTACTTTGGATCTGTCGCAACGCACAGGCACATTGCTAGTAAAAGGAAAAGGCCTGCCGCGTTCGCGTCGCACTCCCCCCCCACACGCCCGAGAATCGGGGGTACTCCACGGCCCGTTCGGCATGACACATAGCTTAGGGAAGGCGTCTTGCCTAGCATTTTCACTTTCATGTGGGAACGCTGTTGAGCAAACCGACTATTGGCAAACCGCACCCCGCCCATCGCCGGGTTGGGAAACAGAAACGAGGGGAAGATCTAGCTGTAGCACGTAAGCCAAGAAATTTGGTGTCATATGGGGCTCGTTGATAGAGTAGGAGCATTCCGTACTACTCTACTCCTACTAGTACCAAGTTTGTACTATACAACTAGTACTACCACTATACAACTAGTAGGTACGTGCACGGCACAGCACCGTAGGAACAAAAAACGGGAAGATCTTGTTTTGGGTGATTTATCTTTTTTCAGTCAACGTAGTATGAATTATATGATGTGGGGGGCACCCATGAAGCTTATGTGGCTCGGTTGCATGGCTACGAAAGGTTAGAGAAAAATATATAGATAATGTGTTTAGAGTGCACTCCACTAAACCGATATACTTTGGATCCATTGCAACGGGCCGGCACATCTATATCTACATCCCCTATATAGTGTGTGAATAACTTTGAAAGTTGGTCGTTGGATGAAGCCAATCCGACGGTACAAAGATGGCAAATCCGAGCACTACTGGTCGTTGGATATCATCTACATTCCACCAGATTCTGCCACATGTAGAATCTAGAAGACTCCATGGTTGAACTTCATTCATGACTAACTTTGCCACAACTAAGCTTAGGCAAAGTGTGTCTGCCACAAAAAATGTGGCTAACAAAATGGCCACCACAAGTGTGGCAATATTTGGCAAGAAGTTGAGTCTATGACATGTGGACCATGTAGCTAGAAAAGTGTGGCATGCCACAAGTGCAGCAATGAACCAAACACATGCCTGTTGTGTTTGGTAGGGTGTATGAAGGGTGCATGATCCCAAGAGAGTTGCCTTCTCGACCCACTTTTGGGTGTTTGGTAGAGTATATGGAGGGTGCATGAGTCCACACTAGATTAGCACAAATACACTAGAAGCATGCATGAAGAGAGCATACATGAAGAGGGGTGTTAAGTTGAGCATGCATGAAGAGGGAACAACTATGCTGAGACGAGAACGCAACCAAACACACTTGTGGCATGCCTAAGCTTAGGCGTGGCAACCTTAGGCTTCAAACCAAACCATAACTTTGAAAGTTGCTCGCTGGATGAAGCCAATCCGACAGTACAAGGATGGCAAATCCGAGCACTACCTGCCGTTGGATATCATCTACATTCCACCAGATTTTGCCACATGTAGAATCTAGAAGACTCCACATGTAGAAGCATAATGCACAAACCACCAGAATCTCATGCGTGCAATGCACGTGTACCTTACTAGTAGTTGGTAGTACTAGTAAGAAACAAATTCCGGGTTTGGTACGAGCTCGTACCGCGGGAGCACCACAAGGCCTGCCACAGGAGTTACATTTCCCTCTCGGGGCCCACGGGACCGAACTTCAGTGGCTTAGTGCCCGGCCTATGAGTCAATGACATGCGGACCTTAAATGCGGCTGGCCCACATGTCATTCTCATGGTGGTGGTGTGGTTCGCGACTCACTCGTTCGAGATGAACCGGCCGGTGGTGGCGTGGCCATAGCGAGGGTGCCACAGCTGGGCGTCGGGGCGTTACGAGGCATAGATGGCCACACCAGCGGGTACTACCTGTAGTACAGAAGTACTCCAGCTGAGGATTGATGCCCGGGACGAAATGTGTCATAGCCGTTGGATGGAAATTCGATGGTGCGGGAGTACGGACCGGAGCACAGCAGCGGAGCAGGCAAACCGCGTCCAATCGGGTGTGGCTGTGGTAGAAAGTTGATGGTCGCCGCAGTTCAGCTGGCCCGCATGTCATGCACACAAAGGCAGAGGAGCGGTGGGGCCAAGAGGGATGAGGCGCACGTCGGGGGGATGAGGATCCCCTTACGTGAACAATCCTACCATTCTATCACTGACATGTGGGACCCGCTAGTGTGGGTCCCACCAGTCAGCGAAGGAAAGGCAGGGTAAGGCAGTGATAGCCACGTCAGAGGATCCATGTCCACGTCGGGGGACGTCGTGCTTACAAGTAGGGTTGGAGCGGCGTCGTGGGAATCGTGTGTGGGTGTGGCAGTGGTAGAAACAAGAAACGTGATGGTCGCCGTGGTTCAACTTCCATGGACAAGCTGTCATGTCTGCTGACACATGTATATCAAAACTAGAGTGTTTATATATCAAGCACGTGAACAAGTATTATTCTACTACTTTGGATCCATTGCAACGCACGGGCCAACACATTGGTAGTAGTAGTGTCTATCTCTATCTCTAGAGGCCTTCCCTCGTTCATTCTTTTCTGTCACAAGATAAACTACTCATACAAATGCATCTTGATGTTCCGTGGAACGCACGAGGATGTTTCCTTGGGGGTCTCTCTAGCGCGGCGTGGCCGTAGTTGCAAGTTGACGCCCCTTGAGATGCCGACGTTGAGGGGCACTCGGATTTCCTCCGATGAGCAGGTAAGATGAGTTTGATCACGTAGTAAATGCATTCTAAAGACTACTTCCATGTCCATTTCCTAATTCTCCCCCTGCCCACTGTTTCACAGGTTAGGCTCGGTGCGAGTGGAGATTGGCTTGCATATGTACGGGAGGGTACCAACATCAATTTGCACAACATTTACAACAGTGACACCGTTCCCGTAGAACCTTTGTCCAACATTGGGATCACCCATGCAATGGGCCACCGCATGAATTGGTACGATAGAACCACGGTGAGTTCTTCTTCCTTCGGCTGCCCCACAGAAGTATATGTCCTCCCGAGAAAAGAAATCATGAAGCTCACCTGGTATGGTGGGCGCGTGTATGATGTGGTACACCAAAACATCATCTTCGAGGCACAACTGAAGGACAGCGGCGCGTTGGATCTTCCTAGTGGCACGCTCCGTGTACTCTGTGTCGAGACCGATAACATTCATGTCCACCTTTTGGAGGGAGTTGGATACATTGTTGATCCTCTTCCGAACAACCCTTGGGTGGTCGGTGACTGTGGCAACTATGCTCAACGAGCCTTCGATGAGGACATGTTGGACGCTAAAAACCTGCATCTCGATCTCTTTCACCATTTGGAACCGCTGGACCGGAGGCCTATGGTTTGGAGAATTTGGATTAGATGGCTAGTCTAACTGAAGAAGATGATTATTTATAGGGGCTTCGGAATTACTCCAGGAGGATGTGAAGAGGTTAAAACAATGTGAATGCAGTGTGGTTTAGATGCAAATGAAGATCAAGGAGTAGTGAGAAAGCCGAGGAAAATCGGTTCCCGATGGAGAAGTAAATGTGAGAAGTTATGCGCATGCATGAGGAGAGCTTCGGTGGTTTGGCTACTGCATGCAGTGGATTGGACGGGCTCTTCGGTTGCCTTTTCTCTATCCCACGTGCACAGAATGGCCCACTTGCATGCTGCGGTTTATTGGCTGGAGTCTGGCTGCAGCTGCTCATGCGTACGCTAATTAATGCTATGAATGCGGGGCATGGAGGGAAATGGGCGCATGCAAAAGGGTATATACGAGTAGACTAATTAGAGAAATACTGAAAAAAGTTATGCGCAGACAAAAGAGGACCGGAGGGAGTACTACTCATGTTCCTACTACGGTTAAGGAATATGCGATTATCCTCAAAAAAGAAAAGTTCTTCTTCGCACTTTCGCATGCACGAGAATTTGGTTCTGCTCGCAATATGGATGATAGCTGGAGGGTGAAGTGAATCTAGAGGCATGCTAGCACGGGAGTGTACTCATGTTCCTACTACTCCTACTAGTAGTAGTAGTACAACTGTGGTACACTTGATGGTCAAAATACTATTATTCATCCGGTCCTCACAGTGAAGTGACAAGACCCCGCGCCCGAGGTGACACCAGTCGAGGCGGCGTGTCCGGGTTACCAAAGTTAGCCTCACCTTGTGCACTGTGCAGTCACTGTCACCGCCGCTGTATAGCATGCCTCGCCTCATCTCCCTCTCCCCTAGCACCACTCCATCTCCATCTCCGTCTCGTCGGAAATCCTGAGGTCACTCTTCATTATCTCACTGTTCCCCCGCATACCCTCGCCTCGCTCGCCTCCCCCAGTACCACTATTCCCTCGCTAGCCGCTCCAGCACCGACAGCCTTCTCCCCCGTAAATCAAGCCCCCCAAAACCCCACCTTCCAAACTCCACCATGGACGAACGCGAACCATGCAGGATCCATAGGAGCCGCGATTGGAGCAATCTCCCCAGTGACGTCCTCGACCTCTGTTGTTCGTGTATGGATATGTTGAGCGCCCTGCAGCTGGCCGCATGCTCGAGGGGCATGCACACGGCCATCATCGAAGCGAGGCCAAAGCTTTTCAAGACACCCTGCTTGCTGCTATCTGGTCTTGCGAGATTGGCTCACCATGATACGGAGGCGTACATGATGCCCCTCGACTTCAATCCGATCTCCATTAGCCGAAACTTCTTTGCAGGTATGTAGTGGGTCGCCGTACATCATTTCCCGCGACTTTGATCCGATCACCATCGCCCGAAACTTCTAGGAAGGTATGTACTGGGTCGGCATGAACTCCCACTGGATGGCTGCCTTCAGAGAAGATGGTAAAAAGTTGGTGCTCGTGAACTTCCAGACCTCCCATGAGATTATCCTTCCTCTGTTGGATTATATAGAGTTTTACCATCGCGGTCCTAGTCATATAGATTACCACGTCAGTTGGACAGACCTTGTTTTGTAAAAGTTTTGTAATCTGCCAAGTGCCCACACGACATGCGAATTATGCAGACTTCAAGCTAATTGCCTTGTTCAACCGCGGACTCGCCTATCTTTACGCCGGTGCCTTCTTTAGCTGGAGACAACTCAGCTCACAGTGGATCATCGTCAAAGCTGATACACACTTCTGTGATGCTATTGAACACAATAGCATCATCTACGCGATCGACAAAGCAGATGGCACCACGTATTGCTGGGACGGCGCGTGTAAGTTGTTTCCTTCTAATGTTAATAATGACGCCATGACACTGTTTCAACTTTTTGTGATGATTGGCATATCCCTATTTGAGCAGAATTTGAGTAGAACTATGGCAATGTATTAGAGACGCCGTAAATCAGCTATATTTGGAATGAGTTAATTCATGCGATTGTGATCATGTCATTACAACCAATTTGTACCCCTGAATAATCAAACGGTTAGGAATATATGGTTATTCTCCTTATTTTACAGTAATCTATATACTACTGCTAAATATGAATGTGTATCAATTTCCATGTTAGTTTCCTCATTTTCATGATGTAGAAACATGCACCACACTGTTGGTTTCATCTAACCATACATTAGGGAAGTAAATGTGCATATGGAGAACTCTATATTTGGAAGTAGTGAAATCCTGTAATGCTTACCATGTGTACATACTGTTGGGGAACGTACTAATTTCAAAAAATTTCCTACGCACACACAGGATCATGGTGATGCATAGCAACGAGAGGGGAGAGTGTGTCCACGTACCCTTGTAGACCGAAAGTGGAAGCGTTAGCACAACGCGGTTGATGTAGTCATACGTCTTCACGATCCGACCGATCCAAGTAGCGAACGTACGACACCTCCGAGTTCAGCACACGTTCAGCTCGATGACGTCCCGCGAACTCCGATCCAGTAGAGCTTCACGGGAGAGTTCCGTCAGCACAACGGCGTGATGGCGGTGATGATGTTGCTACCGACGCAGGGCTTCGCCTAAGCACCGCTACGATATGACCGAGGTGGAATATGGTGGAGGGGGGCACCGCACACGGCTAAGAGATCAAGAGATCAATTGTTGTCTCTATGGGGTGCCCCCTGGCCACGTATATAAAGGAGTGGAGGAGGGGGAGAGGGCCGGCCCCTATGGCGTGCCCTGGAGGAGTCCTACTCCCATCGGGAGTAGGATTCCTCCCCTTCCAAGTAATAGGAGTAGGAGACAAGGAAGGGGAAGAGGGAAGAGAAGGAAGGAGGGGCCGCCGCCCCTCCCCCTAGTCCAATTCGGACTAGTCATTGGAGGGGCGCGCGGCCTGCCTCTCTCTCTGTCCCCTAAAGCCCAATAAGGCCCATATACTTCTTCCCCCGTATTCCCCTAACTCCCCGGTACTCCGAAAAATACCCGAACCACTCGGAACCTTTCCGATGTCCGAATATAGTCGTCCAATATATCAATCTTTACGTCTCGACCATTTCGAGACTCCTCGTCATGTCCCCGATCTCATCCTGGACTCCGAACTACCTTCGGTACATCAAATCACATAAACTCATAATACAATCGTCACCGAAACTTTAAGCATGCGGACCCTACGGGTTCGAGAACTATGTAGACATGACCGAGACATATCTCCGGCCAATAACCAATAGTGGAACCTGGATGCTCATATTGGCTCCTACATATTCTACGAAGATCTTTATCGGTCAAATCGCATAACAACATACGTTGTTCCCTTTGTCATCGGTATGTTACTTGCCCAAGATTCGATCGTCGGTATCCCAATACCTAGTTTAATCTCGTTACCGGCAAGTCTCTTTACTTGTTCCGTAATACATCATCCCACAACTAACTCATTAGTTACAATGCTTGCAAGGCTTATAGTGATGTGCATTACCGAGTGGGCCCATAGATACCTCTCTGATAATAGGAGTGACAAATCCTAATCTCGAAATACGCCAACCCAACAAGTACCTTCGGAGACACCTGTAGAGCACCTTTATAATCACCCAGTTACGTTGTGACGTTTGGTAGCACACAAAGTGTTCCTCCGGTAAACGGGAGTTGCAAAATCTCATAGCCATAGGAACATGTATAAGTCATGAAGAAAGCAATAGCAACATACTAAATGATCAAGTGCTAAGCTAACGGAATGGGTCAAGTCAATCACATCAATCTCCTAATGATGTGATCCCGTTAATAAAATGACAACTCATGTCTATGGCTAGGAAACATAGCCATCTTTGATCAACGAGCTAGTCAAGTAGAGGCATACTAGTGACACTATGTTTGTCTATGTATTCACACATGTATTATGTTTCCGGTTAATACAATTCTAGCATGAATAATAAACATTTATCATGATATGAGGAAATAAATAATAACTTTATTATTGCCTCTAGGGCATATTTCCTTCAGTCTCCCACTTGCACTAGAGTCAATAATCTAGTTCACATCGCCATGTGATTTAACACCAATAGTTCACATCACTATGTGATTAACACCCATAGTTCACATCGCCATGTGACCAACACTCAAAGGGTTTACTAGAGTCAGTAATCTAGTTCACATTTCTATGTGATTAACACCTAAAGAGTACTAAGGTGTGATCATGTTTTGCTTGTGAGAGAAGTTTAGTCAACGGGTCTGCCAAAATTCAGATCCGTAAGTATTTTGCAAATTTCTATGTCTACAATGCTCTGCACGGAGCTACTCTAGCTAATAGCTCCCACTTTCAATATGTATCCAGATTGAGACGTAGAGTCATCTGGATCAGTGTCAAAAACTTGCATCGACGTAACCCTTTACGACAAACCTTTTGTCACCTCCATAATCGAGAAACATATCCTTATTCCACTAAGGATAATTTTGACCACTGTCTAGTGATCTACTCCTAGATCACTTATTGTACTCCCTTGCCAAACTCAATGGTAGGGTATACAATAGATCTGGTACACAGCATGGCGTACTTTATAGAACCTATGGCTGAGGCATAGGGAATGACTTTCATTCTCTTTCTATCTTCTGCCGTGGTCGGGCTTTGAGTTTTACTCAATTTCACACCTTGTAACACAGGAAAAACTCTTTCTTTGACCGTTCCATTTTGAACTATTTCAGAATCTTGTCAAGGTATGTACTCATTGAAAAAACTTATCAAGCGTCTTGATCTATCTCTATAGATCTTGATGCTCAATATGTAAGCAGCTTCACCGAGGTCTTTCTTTGAAAAACTCCTTTCAAACACTCCTTTATGCTTTGCAGAATAATTCTACATTATTTCCGATCAACAATATGTCATTCACATATACTTATCAGAAATGTTGTAGTGCTCCCACTCACTTTCTTGTAAATACAGGCTTCACCGCAAGTCTATAGAAAACTATATGCTTTGATCAACTTATCAAAGCGTACATTCCAACTCCGAGATGCTTCTACCAGTCCATAGATGGATCGCTGGAGCTTGCATATTTTGTTAGCACCTTTAGGATTGACAAAGCCTTCTGGTTGCATCATATACAACTCTTTTTTAATAAATCCATTAAGGAATGCAGTTTTGTTTATCCATTTGCCAGATGTCATAAAATGCGGCAATTGCTAACATGATTCAGACAGACTTAAGCATAGATATGTGTGAGAAACTCTCATCGTAGTCAACACCTTGAACTTGTCGAAAACCTTTTGCGACAATTCTAGCTTTGTAAATAGTAACACTACTAACAACGTCCGTCTTCCTCTTGAAGTTCCATTTATTTTCTATGGCTTGCCGATCATCGGGCAAGTCAACCAAAGTCCACACTTTGTTCTCATACATGGATCTCATCTCAGATTTCATGGACTCAAGCCATTTCGCGGAATCTGGGCTCATCATCGCTTCCTCATAGTTCGTAGGTTTGTCATGGTCAAGTAACATGATCTCCAGAACAGAATTACCATAACACTCTAGTGCGGATCTTACTCTGGTTGACCTACGAGGTTTGGTAGTAACTTGATCTGAAGTTTCATGATCATCATCATTAGCTTCCTCACTAATTAGTGTAGGTGTCACAGGAACCGGTTTCTGTGATGAACTACTTTCCAATAAGGGAGCAGGTACAGTTACCTCATCAAGTTCTACTTTCCTCCCACTCACTTCTTTCGAGAGAAACTCCTTCTCTAGAAAGGATCCATTCTCAGCAACGAATATCTGGCCTTCGGATCTGTGATAGAAGGTGTACCCAACATTTTCTTTTGGGTATCCTATGAAGACGCACTTCTCCAATTTGGGTTTGAGCTTATCAGGTTGAAACTTTTTCACATAAGCATTGCAACCTCAAACTTTAAGAAACGACAACTTAGGTTTCTTGCCAAACCATAGTTCATACGGTGTCGTCTCAACAGATTTAGATGGTGCCCTATTTAATGTGAATGTAGCTCTCTCTAATGCATAACCCCAAAACGATAGTGGTAGATCGGTAAGAGACATCATAGATCGCACCATATCTAATAAAGTATGGTTACGACGTTCAGACACACCATTACACTGTGGTGTTCCAGGTGGCGTGAGTAGTGAAACCATTTCACATTTTTTAACTAAAGGCCAAACTCGTAACTCAAATATTTTACCTCTGCGATCATATCGTAGAAACTTTTATTTTTGTTACGATGATTCTCCACTTCACTCTGAAATTCTTTGAACTTTTCAAATGTTTCAGACTTGTGTTCCATCAAGTAGATATACCCATATCTGCTCAAATCTTCTGTGAAGGTCAGAAAATAATGATACCCGCCGCGAGCCTTAATATTCATCGGACCACATACATCAATATGTATGATTTCCAACAAATTTGTTGCTCGCTCCATTGTTCCGGAGAACGGAGTCTTAGTCATATTTCCCATGAGGCATGGTTCGCAGGCATCAAGTGATTCCAAAAGTCCATTTGCATGGAGTTTCTTCATGTGCTTTACACCAATATGACCTAAACAGCAGTGCCACAAATATGTTGCACTATCATTATTAACTTTGCATCTTTTGGCTTCAATATTATGAAAATGTGTATCACCACGATCGAGATCCAACAAACCATTTTCATTGGGTGTATGACCATAGAAGGTTTTATTCATGCAAACAGAACAACAATATTATTCTCTAGCTTACATGAATAACCGTATTGCAATAAACATGATCCAATCATATTAATGCTCAACGCAAACACTAAATAACATTTATTTTAGGTTCAACACTAATCCCGAAAGTATAGGGAGTGTGCGATGATGATCATATCAATCTTGGAACCACTTCCAATACACATCGTCACTTCACCCTTAAATAGTCTCTGTTCATTCTGCAACTCCCGTTTTGAGTTACTATTCTTAGCAACTGAACCAGTATCAAATACCGAGGGGTTGGTATAAACACTAGTAAAGTATACATCAATAACATGTATATCAAATATAGCTTTGTTCCCTTTGCCATCCTTCTTATCCACCAAATACTTGGGCAGTTCCGCTTCCAGTAACCAGTCCCTTTGCAGTAACCAGTCCCTTTGCAGTAGAATCACTCAGTTTCAGGCTTAGGTCCAGACTTGGGCTTTTTCACTTGAGCAGCAACTTGCTTGCCGTTCTTCTTGAAGTTCCCTTTTCTTCCCTTTGTCCCTTTACTTGAAACTAGTGGTCTTGTTAAGCATCACAACTTGATGCTCTTTCTTGATTTCTACCTTCGTTGATTTCAGCATCGCGAAGAGCTCGGGAATTACTTTCGTCACCCCTTGCATATTATAGTTCATCACGAAGTTCTAATGACTTGGTGATAGTGACTAGAGAATTCTGTCAATTACTATCTTATCTGGAAGATTAACTCCCACTTGATTCAAGCAATTGTAGTACCCAGACAATCTGAGCACATGCTCAGTGCTTGAGCCATTCTCCTCCATCTTGTAGGCAAAGTATTGTCTGAGGTCTCATACCTGTCGACACGGGCATGAGTATGAAATACCAATTTCAACTCTTGAACATCTTATATGCTCCGTGGCGTTCAAAACATTTTTGAAGTCCCGGTTCTAAGCCGTAAAGCATGGTGCACTTAACTATCAAGTAGTCATCATACCGAGCTTTTGTCAAAACATTCATAACGTCTGCATCTGCTCCTGCAATAGGTCTGTCACCTAGCAGTGCCTCAAGGACATAATTCCTCTGTGCAGCAATGAGGATAAACATCAGATCACGGACCCAGTCCGCATCATTGCTACTATCATCTTTCAACTTAGTTTTCGCTAGGAACATATCAAAAATAAAACAGGGGAGCTAAACGCGAGCTATTGATCTACAACATAGACATGCTAATACTACCAGGACTAAGTTCATGATAAATTAAAGTTCAATTAATCATATTACTTAAGAACTCCCACTTAGATAGACATCCCTCTAATCCTCTAAGAGATCACGTGATCCATATCAACTAAACCATGTCCGATCATCGCGTGAGATGGAGTAGTTTCAATTGTGAACATCACTATGTTGATCATATCTACTATATGATTCACGCTCGACCTTTCGGTCTCAGTGTTCTGAGGCCATATCTGCATATGCTAGGCTCGTCAAGTTTGACCTGAGTATTCCGCGTGTGGAACTGTTTTGCCCCCGTTGTATTTGAACGTAGAGCCTATTACACCCGATCATCACATGGTGTCTCAGCACGAAGAACTTTCGCAATGATGCATACTCAAGGAGAAAACTTATACCTTGAAATTTAGTGAGAGATCGTCTTATAATGCTAACATCGATCGAAACAAAATAAGATGCATAAAAGATAAACATCACATGCAATCAATATAAGTGATATGATATGGCCATCATCATCTTGTGCTTGTGATCTCCATCTCCGAAGCACCGTCATGATCACCATCGTCACCGACGCGACACCTTGATCTTCATTGTAGCATCGTTGTCGTCTCGCCAACCATTGCTTCTACGACTATCGCTACCGCTTAGTGATAAAGTAAAGCATTACAGGGCGATTGCATTGCATACAATAAAGCGACAACCATATGGCTCCTGCCAGTTGCCGATAACTGGTTACAAAACATGATCATCTCATACAATAAAATATAGCATCATGTCTTGACCATATCACATCACAACATGCCCTGCAAAAACAAGTTAGACGTCCTCTACTTTGTTGTTGCAAGTTTTACGTGGCTGCTACGGGCTGAGCAAGAACCGTTCTGACCAACGCATCAAAACCACAACGATAGTTCGTCAAGTGAGTGTTGTTTTAACCTTCTCAAGGACCGGGCGTCGCCACACTCGATTCAACTAAAGTTGGAGAAACTGACACCCGCCAGCCACCTGTGTGCAAAGCATGTCGGTTGAACCAGTCTCGCGTAAGCGTACGCGTAATGTCGGTCCAGGCCGCTTCGTCCAACAATACCGTCGAACCAAAGTATGACATGCTGGTAAGCAGTATGACTTGTATCGCCCACAACTCACTTGTGTTCTACTCATGCATATAACATCTACGCATAAAACCTGGCTTGGATGCCACTGTTGGGGAACGTAGTAATTTCAAAAAATTTCCTACGCACACACAGGATCATGGTGATGCATAGCAACGAGAGGGGAGAGTGTGTCCACGTACCCTTGTAGACCGAAAGCGGAAGCGTTAGCACAACGCGGTTGATGTAGTCGTACATCTTCACGATCTGACCGATCCAAATACCGAACGTACGACACCTCCGAGTTCAGCACACGTTCAGCTCAATGATGTCCCGCGAACTCCGATCCAGCAGAGCTTCACGGGTGAGTTCCGTCAGCATGATGGCGTGATGACGGTGATGATATTGCTACCCACGCAGGGCTTCACCTAAGCACCACTACGATATGACCGAGGTGGAATATGGTGGACGGGGCACCGCACACGGCTAAGAGATCAAGAGATCAATTGTTGGCTCTATGGGGTGCCCCCTGGCCATGTATATAGAGGAGTGGAGGAGGGGGAGAGGGCCGGCCCCTATGGCGCGCCCTGGAGGAGTCCTACTCTCACCAGTAGTAGGATTCCTCCCCTTCCAAGTAGTAGGAGTAGGAGACAAGGAAGGGGAGGAGGGAAGAGAAGGAAGGAGGGGGCGCCGCCCCTCCCCTAGTCCAATTCGGACTAGTCATTGGAGGGGCGCGCGACCTGCCTCTCTCTCTCTCCCCTAAAGCCCAATAAGGCCCATATACTTCTTCCCCCGTATTCCCGTAACTCCCTTGTACTCCGAAAAATACCCGAACCACTCGGAACCTTTCCGATGTCCGAATATAGTCATCCAATATATCGATCGACCATTTCGAGACTCCTCGTCATGTCCCCCATCTCATCCGGACTCCGAACTACCTTTGGTACATCAAATCACATAAACTCATAATACAATCGTCACCGAAACTTTAAGCGTGCGGACCCTACGGGTTCGAGAACTATGTAGACATGACCGAGACATGTCTCCGGCCAATAACCAATAGCGGAACCTGGATGCTCATATTGGCTCCTACATATTCTATGAAGATCTTTATCGGTTAAACCGCATAACAGCATACGTTGTTCCCTTTGTCATCGGTATGTTACTTGCCCGAGATTCGATCGTCGGTATCCAAATACCTAGTTTAATCTCGTTACCGGCAAGTCCCTTTACTCGTTCCGTAATACATCATCCCGCAACTAACTCATTAGTTACAATGCTTGCAAGGCTTATAGTGATGTGCATTACCGAGTGGGCCCAGAGACACCTCTCTGATAATAGGAGTGATAAATCCTAATCTCGAAATACGCCAACCCAACAAGTACCTTCGGAGACACCTGTAGAGCACCTTTATAATCACCCAGTTACGTTGTGACGTTTGGTAGCACACAAAGTGTTCCTCCGGTAAACGGGAGTTGCATAATCTCATAGTCATAGGAACATGTATAAGTCATGAAGAAAGCAATAGCAACATACTAAACGATCAAGTGCTAAGCTAACGGAATGGGTCAAGTCAATCACATCATTCTCCTAATGATGTGATCACGTTAATCAAATGACAACTCATGTCTATGGCTAGGAAACATAGCCATCTTTGATCAACGAGCTAGTCAAGTACAGGCATACTAGTGACACTATGTTTGTCTATGTATTCACACATGTATTATGTTTCCGGGTAATACAATTCTAGCATGAATAATAAACATTTATCATGATATGAGGAAATAAATAATAACTTTATTATTGCGTCTAGGGCATATTTCCTTCACATACCTATATTCGCCCTTCAGCAATCAATGGCTAGAATAATATCCTCACAAAAAATTTGTCCAGAGAACACGAGTATATAACAATGCATGGTCTGTTAGTTACCTTGAAGAATTTGTTTGTGAGTACATAACATGCATGACATGGTAGTTTCCTGTGAAGAATCGATTGCGAGATAACATGAGTATAACCATGCATGGCACTTCTATATTTTCGAACCCAGTATACATTTCCCTGTATTTTCCTCCCAGTTCCAACAGGGACATATCAATGCTGTTTCTTGCATTATCCTACTCATACTCTGAATAATGCTGATCTTACATTAACAATGCCTGTCCTTTTTGATATGATGCAGTGTCCCTACAGTTACTGCCCTTTGTAATCACACCACCTTTGCCAAAAACAGGGAAGCACAACTGGTTCCTCGCTCGATCAGACGACGGCAAAATACTGATGATCATTCGGACACATGAGCCGGGAAAGTTATATTGCAAAAACCCCATTGTATACAAGCACCGTGAAATACGTGAGTATCCGGACAGTGGCTGTTATGTCTATGAGCAGGATACCAGCTTGTTGGGGCCTTCAGGATTTTTTAGTTGGAGGCGGGTGTCGGGGATATACCCCGCGATGTAAACCAGCCGGAGGTATAACCCGGCCGGACTTGGCGATTTACTTCAGACCCGGTTGAGACTTGACGATTCACCGGCGACCCGTTTGGACCTGGCGGTTTACGATTCATTGGTAATCCGGCAGGCGGGTCAAAGGAGCGACAAAACCCGGTGGCCCAGCGGGCGGTTCATGAAGGCCCACTCATACTATGGTGGGCCGGTTTACAAGGAAAGGCGTGAGGAATATTTGTCTTACAAGGAGTTAAGACCTGGACTTGTATCCGGTTTGTATTAGAGATAGACTAGTCCTAATCCTAATAGGACTCCACATGCAACCCGCCCCTTCAACATATATAAGGAGGGGCAGGGCTCCCCAAAGAGGGACATGCAACAATCAATAATCTCTAGGGCTAGACACAATTAGAGGAGAGCCGGTTTACGGTGACTCCCTTATGAGTGTAATGAGATCTAGCCTCAAGCAGCATGTAGGGTTATTACCGGATGATGTTTCCCGGGGCCCGAAGCTATCTAAATCCTCGTCTTGTGTTGCGTCTCGCGATTCCGCTCAACCCCTCTCAAGCTACCACATAGATGCGCTTGCCTCACGACTAAGTCCTCACCCTAGGACATCTGTCGTGACAATTCCACGACAGCGGGTAAACAGCCTTGGTTCACACTCTCTGTTTCTTGGACTCAATTATCCGATTAACCAGGAGATCACCGTTGGCAAGGACCTTGATGGCAGAGAGGCCCTGTTTGCTATGGAAAACTGTGCCTACACGGCGAGCCCTAGGAGTTCGGGAGCAAACTCCCCTGATTGTCAACGATACAACCTGCAGCGAAAAGAAGGTGAGAATGACAAAGGCATCCGGATTAACTTTGATCCTTGGATGTCTCAATTACGACAGGCAGTGATGTGGTTCAAGCCTTCAGGTTGATAGGTAATTGGGCTGTTGTGTCGAAAGGGTGGAGTACTGGTGTCTCCGGATCATTGGTCATTGAAGCGGGGCTGCAAATTATGATGGTGTTGGATCATCTCTTAGAAAGACTTTGTTGTCTTTGCTGCTTGTCCTGGATGGGTAGTTCTTTCTTTTGTTATGCATATTCCTTGTCATTTGGTCATCCTCGTCTATGTCACTCTTACTATGTAATAGTTGCCTCTGTTTAGAATGTCATTCTCGTCTGGATCACGAGAGTCTAAGCGCTGCAGATGGGTGCGTTTTGATGGTGTAGCAAGACTTCTTATGAACTATCATGTCTTGCTGTTTATGTCAGTAGTAGTCACTAGTCAGTGTTTGAATGTTGTATATATCGTTGTTTTGAACTGTTTATTGTCTTGAACTACTGGTGGGCTAAATGAGGGCATCACCATTCTCCAGTGTTCAGAGTGTATCTCCTTTTTTCAAGTTATATAATTTGAGCTCAGTGTCTTTTCGATGATGTACACTTGTTTGGGCCAGTGAGGTGTCGTTGAATATGGGCCGAGTAGTAACGCAATGTCAAACAGGTCAATTATGACTCTCAGGCCGGGCTCTCAAAAGATCCTAAAAAAAAGGCCCGGCTCTCCAAAAAAGAAAGAATAAGGACTCTTAGGCCGACATGTGGGCGCCACCGGTGTTTTCATGCGATTGCGCGCCGAGAGCATATTGGCGCGTGTTCAAAATTCAAGCTACCTTTTCATCCCCAATCTCCTGCCCCTCCCCCATCTCTGGAATCTCGATTCCTACTCCAGTTCCCCCAAATCCCCCTCCTATACTCCCTATACTCAAGCTCACTATCATGTCGCCGGTCAACACGGATCTCCGAGCCGGAGATCCTGAGGTCCGTCCTGCCTTCGGTCACTGCGTGCTGTCGCTCAACAGTGGCATGGCGGCGCTTGACAACCAGTTTGCCGGCAAAGTGCTGATGGTAACCATCAACGGGGACCGGCCTCCCGTCTCGCCGCACGACCTTGTCAAAGCTCTTGGCATTGCGCAACGGCATCCAAATAAGTGACTTACTCGTCGAAGTCTGTCCGCCGCCGGCTGATTTCTTCGTCAGGTTCCGGACAACTTTCGACTGCAGTCGTGTATTCGAATCTTCCCGGCGTTTGTTCTGCGATGGCGCGCTGGTGAGCTTTGATCGGTGGCACCCAGGATGGGGCTCGGTGCCCTATGAGCTTGAGTTTTTAACAAAGCTTACCTTTCACGGCATGCCTCGACGTGCTTAGAACAGCGAGTCCATGCATGAGCTTATCAACGACCTTGGAGGTGAGCTCGTAAGTATGTTTGTTCCTCCAGACAGCTGGCCTCTGACGGTTATGGCATGGATGAAGAAGCCGTCCACCATACCGAAGGTGATTGGTGTTGAGATACCGGTGCAGGAACCGGGGTTGTACTATTCGTCGCCACCAAGGCCGCCGCAGACCACGTTAGGGATGTACCTGTATCGAGTGTTAGTGCATGTCGAAGAAGTGGTCAATCGATCAATCGAAGTACTGCCGCCGCCGCTGGTGCCAGGGTCCATCGACGACGTCCATTACAGGAGTCAACCTCGGACTTTCCCCATGTTGCTCGGAACGATGGATGGCACAGGGCCTACTCCATTGCACGGCGGAGGCCACTGCTTCTTTGGGAGAAGAGGCATGGCTGGCTGCCTGGATGTGCTCTAATTTGAGGTAACAACTGAATCTTGTCAGATACTAGTTAAATCCGAGCTATGGGTGTGAAGCACTGATGTGCCAGTACATTTGATTGTGATCTGTTCTAATTTTGTACCTGAACTTTTTTTAGAAAGGGTTGTACGTCAACTTAATGTGCTAGCAGAACTTATTGTGTTGTCTGTCTGTTTTCTTTGCACAACATTGAAGATATTTACCTGTCATTGATAAAGACGATGAACCGTTATGTACGAGTGTGTTGGTTTCAACATAGCCCTACCCGTAGCGATCCACTGCTTCCATCCTGATTGTGCCGCCTGCGTGAAATTTTTGTATGCAAGTTCAGTGTGCTATGATGTTCTATATGATTGTGTCAACTATATAAGTTTTTACTGAGCATCAGCAATGCATATGGCTGAAAGATGTATTTACGAGTATCGACCGATGGGTCTCTCTCTCTCTCTCTCTCACACACACACACACATGCACACACGCACAAGTGGGACCCGTTGAATTATTTCTTTGCTCATGAAAGCTTTTAATTAGGTTCCACTGTAATCTAACTTTTTTCTTAAGTTATTAATTGAGCTCAGTGACTTCAAAAAGTTGTACAGAAGCCTTGTTTGGGCCTTTCCGGCGTCGCTGAATGTGGGCTGAGTAGCCATGTTAGGTTGTACTGTACTACACATGCCTTTTTTTCAACATCAGCAATGCAACTGGGCCGACAGTTGTACACAATATCCGGGTCAACTTGTTATTCTCCGCCCCGCTGGGCTGCAAACTTTCCTAGGAGGTATGCATTAGGTTTAACAAGAAAATGGACTTTAAGAAATAATAAATGGGATGTAATTATAATAACTGGGCAGTAACTATAAAAAAATGCACCAAACGCATAATTAGTTTAAAAATATATTATTTTTGGAATTTGAAAATTTTAATTTCATTACTTGTTGCGCGCGCAATATTTCGTTGGATTTTAACTAATACAACTTTATTTTGAAATTATATTTAATCTGACTAGAAATTTCGGATAAAAATATTTCGGATCCCATAAAAATGTGGGAATTTTTTTTGAATTCTGTTTTGAGCAGTTGGTTGAAATTATTAATCGTTGTCCTAGCTAGAAAATGGGCTGTACTTTTACCAAACTGTAAATGGGCTGTAGTAAATTCCATTAGAATTTAAAAATGGGTTGTACATTCTTACAAATCGCAAATGGGCTATATGTTCTCTGCCACACACTTGTGGGCCTTCTAAGTTGACGCGTCCCCTAAAAAAACTAAGTTGACGCATATGCAAGGCTTTGTCAACAACACACGGTTCTGGCAGCTGTGACCGTTGGATGTCCATCCAACGGATGTCGTGCTTCTTCTTCCATCTCGGATATTCTTGCTTCAGCCGCCCAAAAAAGATTCCTCCCCCTCACATCTGGGGCACACCGTTTCGGAGGCTGACCTGTGGGCCTACTAAGTTGACGCGCACCAAGGGCTTTTTCAACTTAGTCAATCTAAATGATTCTAGCTCCAGTGACCGTACGATGTCCATCCAACGGCCGTAGTGCTTCTTCAACCTCTGGTCTTTTTGCTCCAGCCGCCCAAACCAGCACCGGTCGTGCCGCGTGCTCCTGCCTCCCGTGGCCGGCTATGATCCCGCGGAGGCCTCACCGCCCCCTACTACTCCCATCGCTGGCCAGGCCATCCCTCTACTCACCCACACCCCCTGTTATTCTGCGGCGACGGCAGCCTCACACCGCAACCGAACCAGTGAACCCTCGTACTCCTATCCGCGCGAGCTTCCACTGCCGCGTCTTCCCCGGCTCCGCTCGTCCCCTTCCTAGGCCTCGCCGTCGTCCACCGCCCTGTTGCTCTCGGCGCGACGTGGTCAAGGAACAACTTCCATCGGACGTGGACTGTACGTGGAGAGGCTGACAGCTGGGTCCATGACGGCAGCAAGGAAGTGCCTCATTATGTGGAAAATAATGATTCCTCCACCTGACAGCAGGGACCCACCGGACGGGCCACCGTATTTCGCGAAAAAATGTTTCCCCCCTGACTGCTGGGACCCACCGGACGGGCCACCGTATTGCGGAAAAAAACGTTCCCCCCGCTGTCAGCTCGGACCCACCCGAAGTGCCTCCTTATTACGCACAAAAAAATGAATAGTCCCCCTGCTGGTTGGGACCCACCTTGGTGGGAGGCTGACTTGTGGGCCTACTAAGTTGACGGGGACGGAGTGCTTTGTCAACTTAGTTAATATGAACGATTCTAGCTCAAGCGACCGTACGATGTCCATCCAACGACCGTAGTGCTTCTTCAACCTCTGGTCTTCTTGCTCCAGCCGCCCAAAGCAGCGTCGGTCGTGCCGCGTGCTCCTGCCTCCCGTGGCCGGCTGTGATGCCGTAGAGGCCTCACCGCCCCTACTACTCCCACCGCTGGCCAGGCCATCCCTCTACTCAACCACACCCCCTGTTATTCTGCGGTGACGGCAGCCTCACACCGGAGCGAACCAGTGAACCCTCGTACTCCTCTACGCGTGGGCATCCACTGCCGCGTCTTCCCCGGCTCCACGTCGTCCCCTTCCTAGGCCTCGCCGTGGTCCACCGCCCTGGTGCTCTCGGCGCGGCGTGGTCAACATGGTCAAGGAACGGCTTCCATCGGACGTGGACTGTACGTGGAGAGGCTGACAGCTGGGTCCACGGCCGCAGCAAGGAAGTGCCTCCTTATTACACGCAAAATAATTATTCCTCCACCTGACAGCGGGGACCCACCGAACGGGCCACCGTATTTCGTGAAAAAAGCATTACCGCCGCTGACAGCTCGGACCCACTAGCTATATCTTCGCACGCAAGGAAGTGCCTTCTTATTACGCACAAAAAATGAATACTCCCCCTATTAGCTGGGACCCAGTATAGTGGCAGGCTGACTTGTGGACCTACTAAGTTGACAGGGACGGAGGGCTTTGTCAACTTAGTCAATATGCACGATTGTAGCTCCAGTGACCGTACGATGTCCATCCAACGGCTCTAGTGCTTCTTCAACCTCTGGTCTTCTTGCTCCAGCCGCCCAAACCAGCGCCGGTCGTGCCTCGTGCTCCTGCCTCCCGTGGCCGGCTGTGCTGCCGCGGAGGCCTCACCGCCCCCTACTACTCTCACCGCTAGCCAGGCCATCCCTCCACTCACCCACACCCCATGTTATTCTGCGATGACAGCAGCCTCACACCGTAGCCGAACCAGTGAACCCTCGTACTCCTCTCCGCACGGGCTTCCACTACCGCGTCTTCCCCGGCTCCGCGTCGTCCCCTTCCTAGGCCTCGCCATTGTCCACCGCCCTGGTGCTCTCGGCGCGGCGTGGTCAACGTGGTGAAGGAACGGCTTCCATCGGACGTGGACTGTACATGGAGAGGCTGACAGCAGGGTCCACGGCCGCAGCAAGGAAGTGCCTCCTTATTACGCGCAAAATAATTATTCCTCCACCTGACAGCGGGGACCCACCAGACGGCCACCGTATTTCATGAAAAAAACGTTTCCCCCTGACTACTGGGACCCACCAGCTACATCTTCGCACGCAAGGAAGTGCCTGACAGTAGGGACCCACCTGGTCGAAGCTTACGTAGCATTCTCATTCTGGTCGCGAACGTGTACGTACATACTGATCGATATAGAGGTGCGCACGTGTCATAGTAGAGGCACGCACGTAGCATGTACACATACGTACATCGGCCAGGGTGCAAGAAAGTAAATACGGCCACTTACGTACATACGGGCGGGGTCTCGAACGCCTACTCGCGCGTACGTACGGCCAGGGCTCATGTACATGGCTGGGTCGGAATGGAGAAACAGCGTCGTCGTCATGTTCATGGGGAGCCAACCGGCTGGGTCGGAACGGAATGCGTCGTCGTGTTCATCGGGAGGGCTTGGACGGAACAGCCGATGGAAACGAGGCCTGGCGTACCGCAGAACGGAGGAAACGGCCTTGTATTCGACCGGCCATGTTCGAAACAGGATCCTGTTCATCGGGAGGGGTCTAGTGTACCGATAAACAGAGGAAACGGACCTCCTACAGTTGAAACGGGGGTCCTGTTGATCGGGAGGTGTGTGGCGTACCACAAAACGGAGGAAACGGACTTGTGTTGGAGCGCTACGGTCGAAACGAGGGTCCTGTTCCTCGGGACGGGTGTGACGTACCGCAAAACGGGACTCCATAGGATACTGTTCATCTCCACCGTCGACCCCCTCCAGCCTCCACGGGCTACTGTTCATCCACCGTCGACCTCCACCAGCCTCCACCTGCGACTGTTCATCCACGGGCTCCTGTTCATCTAGCCTCCGCCGCGCGCTACTCCACCGGCTACTGTTCAACCGGCCCTCTCCACGGGCTCCTGTTCAACCACCCCACCACGGGCTACTGTTCATCCTGCCCTCCACCATCTACTGTTCATCCATCCCTCCATGGGGTGGTCCTGTTCACCCAGCCCTCCACGGGGTCCTGTTCATCCAGCCCCAACCAGCTCGAGCGATCGGGGTCCTGTTCATCCAGAGGCAACACCATGGGGTCCTGTTCATCCACCCCCACCGGGAACTGTTCATCCATACACCCTAGCAACGCTCACTGTTCATCCAGAGGCAGCATCGATCGGCTTCAGTTAGCAGCAGTAACGAAGGAATCGCTCGGCCGGGTTCAGTTAACAGCCATCGATCCATCGCTTGGGTTCAGTAACGCGTAGCCTGCAGTGCAATCGCTCGGGTTCAGTTAGAGCCCAACGCCTCGCACCCACGCGCGTGCGTGTATGAGAGAAACGCGCATCGCTCGGCCCCGACCACCCACCGTAACCGGGAACACCCTGATATTTTCCTCGCCCTTGCTTCTACCACGGTTTTTTCCGTCATGTACGGCCCAAAGAATGTCATGCAGCTGCGTCTCCGGCCCGCCCAGGACGAAAAGCCCATATTCTATCATGATTTTTTGGCATAGAAGTAGGACCCCACCACATCTATGATGATACCGTGTTTTGTCACAATTATTGTCATAGAAGTGTCATAAGTATGACAAAAAAAATTCGTTCGGCCCAAATTGTCACGGATGTGTCTTTATTTTTTTGTAGTGTTTAGCCATGAGGCACTTGGCGGTGATCACTACTGCAGGATGCTGCTAACGCGACACTACTATCAGAGACCCTTCGAGAAACTGTGTGCGATGCAATAATCGCAAACGGTGCTGTATGAAAACCGTCAGAAATGACGCAAAACGTTTGCGATGGAGGATGCATCAAACACGGTTCAGATTTTAGTTGCCTGTGCGATGCAGGACATACGGTTCAGCTCAATTAACCGTTTGCGATGATGAGGAACAAAAGAAACGGGCAGCCAGATGAAGGTGTGTGCGATGTACATCATACGGTTCACTCGGATGAACTGTTTGTGATTAGGCAACACAAAAGAAACGGTCACCAAGATTCAAGGTGTGTGCGATATACGACATGCGGTTCACTCGGATGAACTGTTTGTGTTGAGACATGAGAACAAAAACGGTTCAAATGAACAAGATGTGCGTGATACGAGGCAAACAGGTATGTAGTTAGAAACGTGTGCGAAGACCGATAAGAACACAGACGATTACTGCTAACAAGCCGTGTGGTTGTGAGCAAACGATTGCTGGTATACAATTGTGAGTGATTGATGAGAACATCACCAACGAGTTCCATTGTTTAGTCCGTGTGCGATGTGATTTCTTTGTCCGCACACTATCTACGCTCTGTCTACAGAGCATCAACATATATACTTAAAAAGACAGTATTGCATAACCAAATTAAGCATATAATTACACAAGTAACTACACACATAACATTTGCACACACCAAAGTAAGCAATTACATGCATACTAAAGTAGGAGAAACGAGGATCTAATCATCTACTTATTGTTGCGACGACGCTTGCAATTGCTCTGCTTCCGGCTGGATCCCTGGCCGTTTTGGGGAAGGATGGACTTCCTATGTCAATGATCCGCCGGTACATGTCGTAGCTCGTGTACGCCTCCTTGGCCGCATACACGACATGAGCTTTCTCGAGTTTCTCCATCCAGGCCGAGTGCCAGGCATGCTTGTCCTTGTTGCACGAATCCTTCATGTCTCTGTAGTAGGGGTCGATGATGGCCTCGGCGAGGTGAACCAGTGAGTCCTTCTCATGCTCCTTACTGCCCCAGATCTTGTATTGGCTCTGGATGTTGGCAAGATTCTGGCAGGCGATGCCCAAACTCTCGAGCGCCTTTACATTGTTGGTGATGTCCACCGTAGCGAACATGTAGTGGGGGCTGTTGACAAACCTGGCGAAACGCTCGCAAGGCCTTGTGGCCAGGCAGTAGTGGTAGACGAGGACATGGTGGCGCATGCACATGTGGGCGACGGTGACCTTGGGACGAGACCCGGCACGAGCGCGCGTGTACTCGAGCTCGAACCCGACCACCTTGTACTTCTCCTCGGCAAGCAACAGCTCCATGATGTGGATGGAGCGCTCCGCCCAGACCGGGTCGTTGGTGTACACCACCGAGAGGTCCATGAACCTTCTGTGGGTGTCCACCACGACACGCATGGTGAACTGCTACTTGTCGTCGGCAGCCGCTCCGAGCGCCATTGGAGCCGCGCAGGATACCCTCTAAGAATTTCTCATGGTGGGTGTGCTTCTTGCAATGGTGGGGCGTGATCGAAAGGTTGAAGAGACACAAGGGTAGGTTAAATGGCTGCTATAATAAATGGGGGCCGTCCGGCCTGTAATCGTCATGTCTTGTCACGACGTTCATCGGAGGATTCCAGAATCCAGTGCACGCTTGATAACACCGCACCCCAGGCATGGACACTCGTGTGCGATAATTAATTCTGCGGTCTACTGTGCACACGGTGGAAGAAACCAAATGTGTGCAATAATGTCGAAGATTGCCGTCGAGTTAGCTATACAGATCGTGTGCTATGAGATCGACATGGTAAACTGATTTGAGAATGGTTAATAAAATCTAAGACCCCATTGCATATAAAGGTCAAAATAGTGCTAGCAATATACGAGTCTCATACGATGCCATTTCAACGATTGTAACACAAAAGCTCGAAATGTTACAACGTTCAAATTCCAGAGTTATATGGCTCAAATTCGAAGATTACAAGGTTCAAACTGATATTAGAAATGAAATTTAGCTCATCAGCGGCAAACACTCGCGTTGATGTGCTGAACATGGATATCAGAGAGGTTCAAACTAATATCACCGCTTCTAAGTCTGGCTTCGAAACCTCACAATTTTTGCAAAGGGGTCAGCCACTGAGAAGTCATGTATGGGGTTGACCCGATGACTTCCGATTACTCTGTCATCTGAAGTTCCAAAATGAAATTCAGCATTTTTGGAGCCTACTCCATTCTGCCGCAAGCGCCGGCGCTGATCAACAGACCATTCATTTTTGCGAAATAAATGTAGGGCAAACCTCATTTCCTTCAGCACCCTTGCTCTGAGAACAAAGAATCTGGCGAATATAATCTCCGGCAAGGTCCCTCGGTAGGAGTTCAAAGTAATTTATGAGAGATGCAGATCTAGGCATGCGACGTAATTGTTATATTGTATCACATTATCCACCACTGGGCCTAATCTTATCTGCAAAAGAAGAAAACGTGTTAGTGCCTACATGCAGTTTTGAACATTACTACAGGACTAGCTATTTGGTTTGCAGGATTTGTAAAATGCACTAACATGCCATCTTCGATCTGACATGATTAACATGGGCATTTGATTAGATTCTAGAAAAATGTAACCTTCTTCACAAGAGGTTGGAGTGGATGAAAAGTTCCCTAAGAAAACTAGTACAGATGAATCCAAAGGATAAATGCTTATTGATTGTAACCATATGGATCAAGCAACCAATATGGGGGGGCATGTATGTACTGAAATCCTCCAAAAGAACCTTCAGAAATCCTAGTACATTGTCATTGTGAACTTGGAAAAAGGTGTCACAAATTGAACTCCCTTATGGTTAACATTTAATAGGAAAGGAACATCACCTTGATATATAGCTTCTCTAGGCACGGAAAGCATCTCAAGAAACTGACAACTTGCTCCAGGTCGGGCCCGATAGATTGTAGTGCCAAGACCTTCACTGTGCGCAGTTTCGGGGTCAAGCTTGTCGGAATCATTTTCTGAATGATAGACGAACAAACATCTGCAAAATTAGAAATAATGTTAACTTGCATAAGGAGAGGTAGAAGGCGGCTGTTGTACCTGAACGGGTGTGGATCCAATAACAAGTTCGGAGTATTTGTCAGACGAGTAGCCCACCACTGTCAATTTCGGCGCAGAAATGACATTGATTCTTGTTGGACCTTCTTGATCAACTACAAGTAATCTCTCAAGTGCAGGTGTGTCCTGGATGACCATACCGTGGTCCACCTTTTGTGATGTCTTCCTGCTGCACCAGCAACACACATAAATAGTCCGGAGAGTCATGGAGGTGATGTGGAAGGTACTCAACCCATTGATCACCTGAAGACGAAGATACTCGAGTGCAGTACAGCCATGGAGTAGGCGCTCCATGTCACCCTTTGAGAGGCAGATGGCGACGAGCTCGAGGTGCTTCAGTCGTGGTAGAATAAGAGCGGGCGCGCCATTAAGGGGCGGGAAATGGCAGTTCCTGAACTTGGCGACACGCAGCATGGGCGCGAGGTGGAGTGCGGACGTTGGCAGTGACCGCATATGACCACCATCAAAAGTGAGCTCCTCGAGCTGATCTAGGGCGGGGGATCAGAACCAGTCGTCAAGCTTGGCTCGGTCCTTATCGTTGGAACGGAACTTGCCCATTCTAAGGGCTTTGGTTAGGCCAAGGTGACTGCCGAGGATCTTGGAGAACGCATCCAAGCTTTTGCGATAGCCATGCATGGCAGAGCTCGGTGTCGATGAGGTCGAAAGGGCTGGAGTTCCATAGGGGGCTCCACCGCCAGGAAAGGAGGGTTGTCCGCGCCCCATATTTGATTGGGAGGAGGGAGATGATGACTCTCAACATATCATCGGGGAGGCTGCTCATTAAGTCCAGGCCTGCTGGAGTCGCTTGCGGTTCCAGCTCGCCCCGCCTCCGCTTGTTGGCAGCCTCATTCTCCACCTCCGGAGTCTCCTTGTCAACGGCGCTTTCTGATAGAAATGGGAGTACAGGGAATATTTAGTTAAAACAGGGCAATAGAAAAGTGTATTGGTAACTAGAAGTTATTAGGTAGGAATATAGTAAGATAAGGGAATAACAATTGGTTGCTTAAATACTACACACTTCATTTGACATTGCAGGGTAGGTCAACATATGCAGATAGTTGAAAAGAAAACTTACTTCGAACAAAGTCTGGACGGATGATTTTGTCGGGGAAGTTAGCATATATCTCATGACCAGGCCCTTCTATGTGCAGTGCAATTTTAGTGCCAGCTTTCATTACATAAAACTTTGCAATTTCATTCCAAAAGCCAGTGCCAAAATAGGAGTCACCACGTTCATCAAGTCTTACAGTAGCAACGATTGTAAATCCATAGTTCGTGCGCAATATGACATTCGTGGAGCCTCGATGTATGTAAAGGGAAAAATTGTGCACTATATAATCTGTTGCATAGCGAGGGATGTCCTGCAGAAAATGGTAGGGTTGTTAAAGAAAATATGGCAACATGCAAATATGGGCCTAAATTGAAAGAATTGTACAACAGTTGAAATTGAAGGACAAAAGTCTATAATTAAACAGATAGGGTAAACATGATGTCATGGAAATATGAAACTTATCGAAAGAACAATACATCACTAATCTATACCTACTAATAAAGCAAGGTGCGTTTCTCTAATTTTTTCACCCGTTCACCATCAATTTTTTTCTATTCTAGGTGGTACTAAACTTTTATCTGTTCATGTATTAAAAAAGGAAAAACACCAGATTTCCGTACACAAGCCGCTTGTAGTGTGGCCCAGCAAAGTTATCCCATTTATTTTCGAGCCCACCTGAAAAAAACCTTATTTATCGCATGAGGCGTTAAATAGTCGCAGCTTCGCAGAGGGCGCCTAAGCTGGCCTGAACAAATTTTTTTTCTGTATTATGCTTCTATTTTTATTTTTCTGTTTCTTTCTCTTTTTCTTTCATGTTTCTTTTTTCTTTTTCTTTCAAGTTTATTTTTATTTCCCCCTTTTTTCTTTAAATTCATAATTTTCAAAAAAGTTCATAATTTAAGAAAAAATTGATTTTCTAGATATATTCAGAATTCGAAAAAAATATCATGTTTCGTAAAAATGTTCAGAACTTTATATATTTGTTCTCATTTCAATGTTGTTTCTAATTTTTTTAAAAAAAATCCATTTTTTCTTTGTCTTTTTCAAAGTTATTTGAGATTTTCCCAAAAAGATTGCATTTTAAAAATGTTGAAAATACAAAAAATATTGTTGTTTTAGTGAAATATTCACAAATTCAAAATAATCTCCCTATTTTCTAAAACTGTTCTGAATGTTCAAAATATGTTTAATTAAAAAAAACATAAATTCAAAAAATCTTCATCTTTTTATAAAAGGTTCATTTTTTCAAATAAATTTGTGAACTTTGAACGTTTCAAATTTTGTTGTGTATTACTGAAAATGTAAAGAATTAAAAAAATGTTTGGTATTTTCAAAATTATTCATGTTTCCAAGAATATTCAGCAATTTTTTTAAAGTTAAAAAAAATAGCTTAGGATTTCCTTCGTGCCGACACGAGTGTCGAGTGGTAGGTGCGACATATGCCAACGGGTGGATTATCATTGTGGGAGCCAGTAAGACATCGCCGGTGCCTGGAAACGGGATAAGGCGAAGACATGCACGCCGGCGAATCTTACCCAGGTTCAGGGCTCTCCGTGGAGATAACACCCCTAGTCCTGCTCTGCGGGGTCCCCGCATGATCACTAGATCAACACAAGTGGCTACAAGTGGCTCCTTGAGCTGTTTTGCTAGAGGAGGAAGAAAGGCAAGGCTAGCTCTCCTCTTCTCTCTACGTGGTGTCTAAAACTCTAATAGATCAACCCTTTGCATGGGCGCCCTGGGGGGTTTATATAGGCGTACCCCCAGGGGTACAATGGTAATCCGGCTAGATGCGGGTCCAGGCCATCAGTGTCTGTATCCGCCGGCTTCTCCGCCGGCCGGTGGGGCCCGCCGACTGGTGGGTCCCGCCGGCTGCTGGTTACTGTAGCCTCACCCCTGATGACGAGGGCTTTGTCGAGGTATGCATGCCTACAGTGCCGCCGTCCGGCGGACTCTCACTGTAGCCTTACCTCGTCTTGTCTTCTTAATGATGCACATACTTCGAGGGAGTGAGGTAGCCGGAAGTTGGGAGCCGGCTACACCCCAGGCTGACTGGGGGGGGCTTGGCCGCCTTCGAGCGTCTCTCTGGCTAAAGGGGCCCGCAGCCTGCGGTCCATACTGCCAACCTGTCGTGGGTGGCGTCATGGTCAACATGGCTACAGTGCCGCGCCGGACGGGGGATGGCTGACCCGTACGACACACTGTGGCCAGGCGTGCTCCGGGATTCGGGGGTGGTAGACTTTACTGTAGCCACGCCTCGTCTTGTCACCGTTATGTGGGTTCAGTCCTTGAGGGTGCAATTGTGGCCGCTTGCCGGGAGTCGGTCTTCTTGTGGCCGGCTTCTTGGAGGGTTTCAAGGTCGGGCCGCCTTCCTGTAGTCGGCCTGTGAGATAGACGGCCGGGGGAAGGCGGCCCCGTGCTCTGGGTGCTTGAAGGCTCGATCGGCCTGATAATTTTTGAAGAGCCAGGGGGAGTCGGTTAGGCTACCCGTGGTCATTTACTCCGGCAGTAGTCCCTGAAGCTGGTTGGGCTTCGCGGCTGAAAGGAGGACGAGAAACTTAATCAGCTTCCTATGTGTGACACCCAAATTTTTATTTGGATTTTTCAAAAAAATTTATTTGACTTGAGGGAGGTGATTTAAATTTTTCCTCAAAAGAACTCTCCCTTTTCAAATATTTTTTTTATGGCAAGAGTTTTATTTGGATTCACCAAAGATCTGTTTTTGGTCTTGGAGGTTCTTGCTCTTCATTTGGACTCAAGACAAAATACTTTTCACTTGGGAAAATGCCTTTTGAAAATCTCTTTGAAATTTGCACTATGGCTTTTGGAATAATCCTTTGCCACTTTCAACATTTCTCTCTTGCCATGGCCTTAGTGCAAATAATCTCTCCTAACCCTTCCCTCACCTTTGGATCATGATTTGCATCAAATCCAGCAAGTTGAACCTCCCCATATGATTATTTTCCATTTAAATCTTATCAAATAAATTTCCGTCTTCTGTTCTAGCACTTGGAGATTTACAAAGGAGCTACCACCTCTGCTTTGATTTTTGCCCCCAAGCCAACTCCCCTCCCTAGTCCTTTGAACCCTCAACCTAGATCCATGAAGATCCACTGGTCTTCAGTTCAAATTTTTCAAACTATACTTGCTGCAAGTTTGGACCAGATTTGTCAAATTTGGTGAAATTCATTCAAATCTTTCTCCAAAAGTTCCAAGTAAAATCAGGCAGCCTCTGGGTGCATTGAGTGGTCACCTCACCAAGTCCCAGCCCCAGGAATTTTTTTTCTCATTGCCAAATCATTCTGTCGAACACCTGCAGTGCATTGTCAAACTCAGGTTCAGTAAAGTTTAGAGAACATTTCAGTGCACTGTCGTTTTCTTCAGAACTTGTTGTCGATCTCGACAGTCCCTCGATGTCGCCTTGCTCCCCGTCCCCTCCCCCTTGTTCCTGCACCGCACGAGCGTCTGGCACCTTGCAGACGTCGGCGACGAGCAGCAGAAGGTGCGCCGCCCCGTGACTGACGCCAGCGGCGGCTTTGCGGCCGCCAGAGAGAGGGGCGGCGCTGACGGCGCCACCCAGCGCCGCCCAAGCCACCGGAGCTCGCCGCGAGGCCTTCCACTCCCCAAAACGCGCTGCCACTCTCGTTGTGAACCGCAGGGCGCGGAGCACGCTCTCTGCCGCCGACGTGCCCGTGCGGCCACCTCACCGTGGACCGGCGCCGTTACGCCAAGACCAGCCGAGATTAGCGGGGGAATGACACCAGTAACTTCCACTGATGCTGCCTGGCCACTCAAACCTCCTGCCAATCCACTGCATCGCCGTAATTTCTTGCCAGAGATTCTCCGTTCACGGCCACCCCGTCGATCCGCCTATAAATAGAGGCCCCGAGCTTCAACTCGAGCCCACACCATCCCTGCACTCCACCTAGAGCACGCCTAGCCACTGGAAGAGCCCCGAGGAGGTCTCCTTCCTCGACTCCGGCCGCCGCGACCCGCCACGGGATCCAGCTCGATTCGCTCCTATGCGTGCACCAGTGCCCCCCATCTCTTGCCAGTAGCTTCACTATGCATCTCTCCTTCTGACCCGCGCTTCAATTCGAAGTTAGCAGCCCTCCACCGGAGTTCTCCACCCTCACCCGAGCCGCCGTCCGCCGGAGAAAGTGTCACGGTCGACGTGGTGCTCCCCGTTGGTCGAGTCCACCTCCCACCGATGCGGAAGAACACACTGAAGCTCTTGGTACCCTCCGATCCTCCTGACTCGCCGTGGTTCGACGCCGGCGTCCACCGCAGTCTTCGGGCGTCGGCGAGCTTTTTTGAACCTGACATGTGGACCCCCCATGTCAGCCTCTGTTATATTCTCCCTCGAACCGTTTTCTGTTGGCGCCTTCGGGCAAAATACGCTTTCCCTCTTTAGCTAGCGCATTTCTTTCCGAAGCGTTTTCTGGTTTCTCAGTTTAAACCCTGGAACTTTTCTGTTTCATTACAGATAAGTCCCTGGACAGAAACCTTTATAACTTTTTAATAAAAAGGGATTTTTGAGTGATTCTTTTTCTGACAGTCTTCAAATTTTGTCTATTTTTTATGGGATTTATTTGGAAATTTTTTGGAGAAGTTTCTGTGCACGCGTTGGTTTTCACGTTAGTGCTCGTTTTCGTTATGCCGTCGGTTCCGGAAGAGGTGATGGAGCCGCGAACTTCGCCGAGCTAGACTCTGACTTCTCCGAACCAGGCAAGCATGTTTGAAATTTTGATATGACAGGTGTTTTGCATGTTTGCGTGAAAGTTTGTGCGTGGCATATGAGTGTCGCTGAATACCGCGTTGCTTGTAAGGCAACTACCCGCATGTTCCAAAGTTGCGATGATCTCTGATGAAAGATGGCCTAATCATGTGGTGACATGAAGGGCAGCAAGGTGGTACTGTTGTAGCATACCAGCCTTGCGTCATCCGACTATTTCCGACGTTAACGTGGACGGAGTCACGTTATCGCTCTTTTCCCCTCCGTGCTGCCACATGTTTCATTTGCCAGGATGCGGTTTGGTAAGTTGGTAACCTCTTTCCGTGTACACACCAAACAGAGGGGCCGGGATGATGGTACCTTGGCCCAGGATAAAGCCAGTCATCCGGTCAGGGGGCATGGGTGTTTCCGGTTGGGACCGAGAGGGGGGGCACCCCCTTAGAGCGCGCGTATAGAAATTTGATCCCATGCTACGCGAGGTTGTAGCCTCCCCGTCTCAAGGTTTTTCTTGAACGTTGCCGAGGGTGATCCCTGGCTTCGGAATGTTGAATGGGTGTGTACTGGTTAGACGTGTTTCTTCCAAAACACCGTAAACGGAACTAGTCCCCGTGACTACCGAAATCCGTTGGCTGTGGTTAAGTACAAGCTCTGCAGAGTCAAATTCTTCCAAGTCATCGTATCCATGATCAAGTAGTGTAATCAGTATATCCATATCTATCCGCGTGGAAAACTTGTCCCCGGTGAACAAGCTCAAGTGGTAAACTCAGTTTAATTATTATTCCTGTGGATGGACTAACTTTATATTTGTCTCGTACTTGTGATAATTCATGTTCCCGAACTATTGGATTATTGAGCTACAATATAAGCCCTTTATGTGACGTCGCGCCGACGTCCGACTGTGGCATGTTTTGTTTCTTATTGCAACTATAAGCCCTTTATGCGACATCGCGCAGACGTCCGACTGTGGCGTGTTTTGTTTCTTACTTTAACTATAAGCCCTTTATGTGATGTCGCTCAGACGTCCGACTGTGGCACGCACTGCCTTTATTTTCTGTTATAAGCCCTTTATGTGGTGTCGCCCCGACGCCCGACCGTGGCATTATTATTCTTACAGTTTCCGCTCGAGGAGTCATTCAGACACTCGTTTGGCACCAGCATTATTATTCTTGCAGTTTCCGCTCGAGGAGTCATTCAGACACTCGTTTGGCACCAGTACTACTATTCTTGCAGTTTCCGCTCGAGGAGTCATTCAGACCCTCGTTTGGCACCCAGTATTTACTATCTCTATGTCTGAACGCACTGGATTAACTTGTTCATATGCTTCATGTTTCCTTTTGTTATATCTTATGTCCGAACTGTCTTGCGAGTACTTTCATAGTACTCACCTGGCTTGTTGATTTGGCCAGATGTTGACGAAGGCGATCTCTTGGATGAAGAGTTTGATAGCGCGTCCGACGCCTAGAGGAGTCCCAATCAGTCCTGCGCGATCCCGGATATTGGTCACTTGTATTATATACGCTTCCGCCACCCGCAATAAGCCTCCTCGAGCCTCATTCCGACGCTCGATGAGCTGTAGTCTTCAGGAGTCGTATCACTCGCTTCGCGGTGATATTTCCACCACCGTTATTATCGTGAGTTAGTAGTTATGCCACCCTATCCGCCGTCTTGTTTTATCGGCGTGCATGTAATAAATTGTTGGGCAGTCTCTGCTCAACCTTGTATTATATTCAGTACTCCTGGTATTTTTCTTCTGTGACCAAGATATTGTCTACCAGTGAGAAGGAATTCTTCCTTGCTGGTCCGTAAAAGGGATTGGTCTCTCAATAATTATTTTATTGAAAAACCGGTCGTGACAAGCTTGGTATCAGAGCCAGGCTGACTGTAGGAAGCCACTAGGTGCGATCACTAATCGGTTATTAGCGTCTTATGTGCTTTTTCAGCATTTTGCAATTGTAGCCATTTTCTGTTGGTCATCATAAATTTATGACATGACTACTCAGAATTTTTGCCTACTATTGTAGATGGCTGACAGCAGCTATGAGAATCGAGTGTTCACGAACGTGCCCGAGGGGTTTGTCAAGCTCCTCGTCTCCATCACCAAGCTCGCGATCGGGCCAGCAGCTCGCCCGGAGTTCACGCTCTATCAGCACAAGCTCAGCGACGACGTGTCTATGCACCAAGTTGTGGTGCAATTCAAGGGAGGACGTTCTGCAGCTCGCCACTTCCGTTTTGTGGGAAGGGCCATGCCTACGGAGAGGCATGCCATGCAGATGGCTGCCCGTGAGGCGATAGCTCGTCTTCGGGACATCCTTCCTACGATGAAGACTCGTCGCTACCGCTACCTCCCATGCCATGTGCCATACACTAGTCACTATGAATTCGCCTGCCATCGGGGAGAGCGAGATGAAGCCATCGAGATGGTTGTGGAGTATCTCAAGGCTCTGGAGGAGTCTTTCGACAACCTCGTGGACGATCTTGTGGCTGCCCGCATGGACTTAGTCCGGGGCGGTCCTGCCAGCAGGAAGGAGCTTCTCAACACGGCGCCGCCTCTGACATTCGTCTCGTCTTCAGCCTCTTATGCACCGGCCGTTTTAGCCACTGCTCGCCGTCTGCCTACCACTGAGGAGTTCGACCGAGTCATCGCTCCTACTCCAGTCAGAGCTGCACCGCCTGCCGCACCCGCTCTACCACCGGTCGCCCCCGCACCATCACCGCAACGCAGCGTTACGCACCAGGAGCCAGCTAGAGAGGAGGTGGAGGTTGATTCTCCTGGACCACTGAGTCTTGCCATCGGCAAGGGAAAGGAAATCTTCACCATCTCCGACTGAGAGCGCCGAGTAGCCGCGCGTTATGTCTGCTTGTATGATGTGTTGTTTTATCTGTACGCTAGTTTGTATTGGTGTGTTTGCTGCTTTCCGGAGGAGTACGCTAGCCTAAATAACATGTCAGGAATGTGTACGCACATCCTGAGTGCTGTATCATGTGTTTGCTTTTCGCGTGTAAGATATATGCTAAGCAGTTTCTCCTCCGTGCAAAATCGTTTTTGTTTTCTTAAAAACCTTGAAGTCTTTTAAATTATTGCCCTTGCAAGATTTTCCTTGTGCTACACAGTTTTTCTCATGGGTTTTGCAAATAATACCCCAGACTGGAAATATGTCTCGCCCGTGGACTCGCTCCATGCCCAATCAGCCAGAAGAGGTTTATGGGACACAGACTAGCAACAACTTCACTTAGGGACAGTCCAGTCAACAAGACAGCGAAGCAGCCCTGTCTCAAGTATGCCGTCTCTTCGAGCAAAGCAAGCAACAACGCCAAGAGATGATGAATCATGTCATCAATATGGGAAACCACCGTGAGCCCTATCAACCACATTCCAAGTTATCTGAGTTACAGAAGACTCGCCCCTCAACTTTTGCTCACACCGATAGGCCGCTGGAAGCCGATGATTGGCTTCGTGACATTGAAAGGAAACTGATTATTGCTCAGTGTTCAGATCATGAGAAGGTGTTTTATGCACCACACTACCTTACTGGAGCAGCTGCAGCATGGTGGGAAAACTTCCTACACATGCATCCCAGTGAACACAACATCACCTGGGAAGAGTTCAAGGAAGGCTTCCGTGGGGCACACATCCCCAGGAGCATCATAAAAATCAAGAAGAGAGAGTTTGATGACCTGAAGCAGAGAGGCATGTCAGTGACAGAATACAATGGTCAGTTTACCCAGCTATCTCGTTATGCCTACGACGAGCACATGACAGAAAACAAGAAGATGGAAAAATTCCTGGACGGCCTGGCACCAGCACTAAGATGCCAACTGATTGTACACACCTTTCCGGATTTTAAGACTCTGGTGGACAAGGCCATTACCTTGGAGAATGAGCGCCGTAGTCTGGAAGATATCCGTAAGCGAAAGAGGGACAAGACGACTCTTGCCCGCAGCAACCGAAGCAAGACTGAGGTTCCACGGACAGAGGCAAGGAGATCCACGACTACTGATCCATGGCCCGTCGGACAGTTTCATGCCAGGGACAAGGAGTACACATACCGTCCAGGGGTCACCTGCTATGCTTGTGGTCAAGAAGGGCACTATGCTAAACAATGCCCAAAGCCGAGGAACTCGGCACCCAAGCCAAACAATGGTGGAAACAATCCAGCCCCCAAGCGCAACAACTTCAATCCAAACAACAACCACAAGAAGGGTCACCTGAACCATGTGACCAGGGAAGAAGCGCAGAATGCCCCAGACATCATACTCGGTACGTTCCCTGTCAACACAGTACCTGCCACGGTTTTGTTTGATTCTGGAGCTTCCCATTCATTCGTTTCGAAGAGTGTTGTTTTGCAACATGGTTTTCCGATACTTCCCTTGGAAAAGTCTATGATCATCAAGTCCCCCGGAAATAAGCAAATCGCTCAGGGTTACTGCCAAGGAGTGGTCATTGAGTTCGAAGGACTACAATTCCGAGCAAATCTCATTGTGTTGGAGAGTAAAGGACTGGATGTCATTTTAGGGATCGACTGGTTGACCACCAACAAAGGATTCATCGACTGTTTCAATCGGACAGTGATTCTCACTCACCATCATGGCAAGACAATAAGGGTTTCCGCTCAAGAAAGGCCACGATCACAGCAACCAAAACTGAACAAAGTGGACATTGCAGAACTGAGAAAAGTTCCAGTGGTATGCGAGTTTCCTGATGTGTTCCCTGAAGAACTATCAGGCGTGCCACCAGACCGAGAGATAGAATTCAGCATTGAACTAGCACCTGGCACCGCTCCCATCTATAAGAAGCCTTATAGAATGGCACCCTCAGAATTGGTGGATTTGAAGAAGCAGATAAAGGAATTGTTGGACAAAGGATTGATTCGAGCCAACTCCTCACCATGGGGTTCGCCCGTGTTGTTCGCCAAGAAAAAGGATGGGACACTAAGACTGTGTATAGACTATCGAGCCCTCAATATGGTCACCATCAAAAAAAAATACCAGATGCCACGGATAACTGATTTGTTTGACCAGCTCGCACAAGCCAAGGTATTCTCAAAAATTGATTTGAGATCGGGATATCACCAATTGAAAGTACGGACAGAAGATATCCCCAAGACAGCATTCACTTCCAGATATGGGTTATACGAGTTTACAGTGATGCCATTTGGACTAACGAACGCCCCCGCATATTTCGTCCACCTCATGAACAAAGTGTTTATGAAATTCATGGACAAATTTGTTGTGGTATTCATTGAAGATATTCTGGTTTACTCAAGGACACCAGAAGAGCATGCTGAGCACCTCAGAATTGTTTTGGGAGAATTAAGGAAACATCAGTTGTACGCCAAATTTAGTAAGTGCGAATTTTGGCTAAGACAAGTTGGTTTCTTAGGCCATATATTGAACCAAGAAGGCATGGCCGTAGATCCAGAAAAAGTCAAAGCCATACTTGACTGGAAGCCACCCGCCATTGTTACAGATGTGAGGAGTTTCCTGGGAATGGCCGGATATTACAGAAGATTTATTGAAGGATTCTCCACTGTGGCAAAACCGATAACACAGTTGCTCAAGAAAGACAAGAAATTTGTATGGACGGAAGCATGCGACAAAAGCTTCCAAGAACTCAAGAAGAAGCTGACAACCGCACCGGTCTTAACTGTGCCAGACATACACAAGAGTTTTGAAGTTTATTGTGACGCATCCCGAAAAGGTCTCGGGTGTGTGCTAATGCAGGATGGCAAAGTTGTCGCATATGCCTCCAGGCAGCTGCGAAAACATGAGGAAAATTACCCAACACATGACTTGGAGCTAGCAGCAGTTATACATGCACTCAAGGAGTGGAGGCACTTTTTGTTGGGAAATCGCTGTGAAATATATACAGACCATAAGAGCCTCAAATATATTTTCACACAGCCAGAGCTAAATTTACGCCAACGACGCTGGTTGGAACTGGTCAAGGACTATGATGTCGGTATTCACTACCATCCAGGGAAAGCAAATGTAGTGGCAGATGCCCTTAGTCGAAACCCCAGCCCGGACAATAACGGTCCGCAAAACATGAGGCCTGAGTTTCAGCAAGAGTTCGCTAGGCTCAACATGATGTTAGTCTCTGAAGGCACCATATCTAATCTGGAGATACAACCCACCCTGGTGGAACAAATTAAGAAGGCTCAACAGGGACATCCCAGCATCGAAGGTTTAAAGAAGAAAACAAACCTTGTTAAGGCTTCCGAGTTCGTCGCAGACAGTGAAGGAACATTATGGTACGGAGACAGACTTTGCGTACCTAACATTGAGGAACTCAAGCAACAAATGTACAAAGCCACACCGCTCCATACTCGATCCATCCTGGAGGGACCAAAATGTACAAGGACATTCAGGAAAGATTTTGGTGGCACGGTATGAAAATAGATATAGCCACTTTTATTGCTTGTTGCAATTCATGTCAGCGCCTCAAGGCCGGGCATCAGAAGCCAGCAGGGCTACTCTAGCCAAACAGGATACCGGAGTGGAAATGGGATGAAATAGGAATGGACTTCATTGTCGGATTACCCCGATCACAACGCGGAAATGACGCCATATGGGTCATCACAGACCGACTAACCAAGGTTGCTCATTTCATTCCCGTGAAGACTACCTACTCCACACAAAGACTGGCAAAACTTTATCTCTCCCATATAGTTTGCTTGCATGGAGTCCCAAAGACTATAATATCATACCGGGGCACACAATTCGTCTCCAAATTTTGGGATCACCTACAACAAGCTCTGGGCACGCAACTAGCTTTCAGTACAGCGTACCACCCTCAGAATGATGGACAAACGGAACGTGTAAACCAAATCCTAGAGGATATGCTAAGAGCCTGTGTGCTCACCTATGGATCCAGTTGGGAAGAGAGTTTGCCGTATGCCGAATTTGCTTACAACAACAGTTACCAAGCCAGCTTGGAAATGGCACCCTTTGAAGCATTGTACGGATGGAGGTGTCGTACCCCACTGAATTGGTCAGAAACAGGTGACAGCTGTATCTTCGGCCCAGACATGCTTAAAGAGGCCGAGGAGAAAGTTAAGCAGATCAGGGACAGACTCAAGACAGCATAGAGCCGACAAAAGAGCTACTATGATCAGAAGCATCGTGAGGTCAGCTTTGAAACCGGTGATTCCGTATACCTCCGAATATCTCCTATGAGGGGTCTGCAGCGGTTCAAAATTAAGGGGAAGCTAGCCCCAAGATTTATTGGACCATTTTGTGTAAAGGCACGAAGAGGCACGGTAGCCTACCAACTAGACCTACCCAAGGAGCTGTCAGAAGTCCATGACGTATTCCATGTCTCACAATTGAGAAAATGTGTGAGTAACCCAGAGAAGCATGTACCTCATGAGAACATAGATATGCAACCAGACCTCACCTACAGAGAGAGGCCAGTAAAGATTTTGGAAGAGTCTGAAAGGAGGACCCGTCAGAGAACGACAAAATTTTTCAGGGTTCAGTGGAGCAACCACACTGAGGATGAAGCCACATGGGAAAGGGAAGACTTTCTCCGGGCAGAGTATCCATATCTATTTGAGGATCAGCAGAAATCTCGAGGATGAGATTTTTCCTAAGGGGGTAGGTGTTGTGACACCCAAATTTTTATTTGGATTTTTCAAAAAAAAATTATTTGACTTGAGGGAGGTGATTTAAATTTTTCTTCAAAAGAACTCTCCCTTTTCAAATATATTTTTTTATGGCAAGAGTTTTATTTGGATTCACCCAAGATCTGTTTTTAGTCTTGGAGGTTCTTGCTCTTCATTTGGACTCAAGACAAAATACTTTTCACTTGGGAAAATGCCTTTTGAAAATCTCTTTGAAATTTGCACTATGGCTTTTGGAATAATCCTTTGCCACTTTCAACATTTCTCTCTTGCCATGGCCTTAGTGCAAATACTCTCTCCTAACCCTTCCCTCACCTTTGGATCATGATTTGCATCAAATCCAGCAAGTTGAACCTCCCCATATGATTATTTTCCATTTAAATCTTATCAAATAAATTTCTGTCTTCTCTTCTAGCACTTGGAGATTTACAAAGGAGCTACCACCTCTGCTTTGATTTTTGCCCCCAAGCCAACTCCCCTCCCTAGTCCTTTGAACCCTCAACCTAGATCCGTGAAGATCCACTTGTCTTCAGTTCAAATTTTTCAAACTATACTTGCTGCAAGTTTGGACCAGATTTGTCAAATTTGGTGAAATTCATTCAAATCTTTCTCCAAAAATTCCAAGTAAAATCAGCCAGCCTCTGGGTGCATTGACTGGTCACCTCACCAAGTCCCAGCCCCAGGAAATTTTTTTCTCATTGCCAAATCATTCTGTCGAACACCTGCAGTGCATTGTCAAACTCAGGTTCAGTAAAGTTCAGAGAACATTTCAGTGCACTGTCGTTTTCTTCAGAACTTGTTGTCGATCTCGACAGTGCCTCGATGTCGCCTTGCTCCCCGTCCCCTCCCCCTTTGTTCCTGCACCGCACGAGCATCTGGCACCTTGCGGACGTCGGCGACGAGCAGCAGAAGGTGCGCTGCCCCGTGACCGACGCCAGCGGCGGCTTTGCGGCTGCCAGAGAGAGGCGCGGCGCTGACGGCGCCACCCAGCGCCGCCCAAGCCACCGGAGCTCGCCGCGTGGCCTTCCACTCCCCAGAACGCGCTGCCACTCTCGTCGTGAACCGCAGGGCGCGGAGCGCGCTCTCTGCCGCCAACGTGCCCGTGCGGCCACCTCACCGTGGACCGGCGCCGTTACGCCAAGACCAGCCGAGATTAGCGGGTGAATGACACCAGTAACTTCCACTGATGCTGCCTGGCCACTCAAACCTCCTGCCAATCCACTTCATCGCCGTAATTGCTCGCCGGAGATTCTCCATTCACGGCCACCCCGTCGATCCGCCTATAAATAGAGGCCTCGAGCTTCAACTCGAGCCCACACCATCCCTGCACTCCACCTAGAGCACGCCTAGCCACTGGAAGAGCCCCGAGGAGGTCTCCTTCCTCGACTCCGGCCGCCGCGACCCGCCACGGGATCCAGCTCGATTCGCTCCTGTGCGTGCACCACTGCCTCCCATCTCTTGCCAGTAGCTTCACTATGCATCTCTCCTTCTGACCCGTGCTTCAATTCGAAGTTTGCAGCCCTCCACCGGAGTTCTCCACCCTCACCCGAGCCGCCGTCCGCCGGAGAAAGTGTCGCCATCGACGTGGTGCTCCCCGTTGGTCGATTCCACCACCCACCGACGCGGAAGAACACGCTAAAGCTCTTGGTACCCTCCGATCCTCCTGACTCGCCGTGGTTCGATGCCGGCGTCCACCGCAGTCTTCGGGCGCCGGCGAGCTTTTTTGAACCTGACATGTGGACCCCCCATGTCAGCCTCTGTTATATTCTCCCTCGAACCGTTTTCTATTGGCGCCTTCGGGCAAAATACGCTTTCCCTCTTTAGCTAGCGCATTTCTTTCCGAAGCATTTTCTGGTTTCTCAATTTAAACCCTGGAACTTTTCTGTTTCATTAAAGATAAGTCCCTGGACAGAAACCTTTATAACTTTTTAATAAAAAGGGATTTTTGAGTGATTCTTTTTCTGACAGTCTTCAAATTTTGTCTAGTTTTTTATGGAATTTATTTCAAAAAAATTTGGAGAAGTTTCTGTGCACGCGTTGGTTTTCACGTTAGTGCCCGTTTTCGTTATGCCGTAGGTTCCGGAAGAGGTGACGGAGCCGCGAACTTCGCCGAGCTAGACTCTGACTTCTCCGAACTAGGCAAGCATGTTTGAAATTTTGATATGACAGGTGTTTTGCATGTTTGCGTGAAAGTTTGTGCGTGGCATATGAGTGTCGGTGAATACCGCGTTGCTTGTAAGGCAACTACCCGCATGTTCCAAAGTTGCGATGATCTCTGATGAAAGATGGCCTAATCATGTGGGGACATGAAGGGCAGCAAGGTGGTACTGTTGTAGCATACCAGCCTTGCGTCATCCGACTATTTCCGACGTTAACGTGGACGGAGTCACGTTATCGTTCTTTTCCCCTCCGTGCTGCCACATGTTTCATTTGCCAGGATGCGGTTTAGTAAGTTGGTAACCTCTTTCCGTGTACACACCAAACAGAGGGGCCGGGATGATGGTACCTTGGCCCAGGATTAAAGCCAGTCATCCGGTCAGGGGGCATGGGTGTTTCCGGTTGGGACCGAGAGGGGGGGCACCCCCTTAGAGCGCGCGTATAAAAATTTGATCCCATGCTACGCGAGGTTGTAGCCTCCCCGTCTCAAGGTTTTTCTTGAACGTTGCCGAGGGTGATCCCTGGCTTCGTTATGTTGAATGGGTGTGTACTGGTTAGACGTGTTTATTCCAAAACACCGTAAACGGAACTAGTCCCCGTGACTACCGAAATCCGTTGGCTGTGGTTAAGTACAAGCTCTGCAGAGTCAAATTCTTCCAAGTCATCGTATCCATGATCAAGTAGTGTAATCAGTATATCCATATCTATCCGCGTGGAAAACTTGTCCCCGGTGAACAAGCTCAAGTGGTAAACTCAGTTTAATTATTATTCCTGTGGATGGACTAACTTTATATTTGTCTCGTACTTGTGATAATTCATGTTCCCGAACTATTGGATTATTGAGCTACAATATAAGCCCTTTATGTGACGTCGCGCCGACGTCCGACTGTGGCATGTTTTGTTTCTTATTGCAACTATAAGCCCTTTATGCGACATCGCGCAGACGTCCGACTGTGGCGTGTTTTGTTTCTTACTTTAACTATAAGCCCTTTATGTGATGTCGCTCAGACGTCCGACTGTGGCACGCACTGCCTTTATTTTCTGTTATAAGCCCTTTATGTGGTGTCGCCCCGACGCCCGACCGTGGCATTATTATTCTTACAGTTTCCGCTCGAGGAGTCATTCAGACACTCGTTTGGCACCAGCATTATTATTCTTGCAGTTCCCGCTCGAGGAGTCATTCAGACACTCGTTTGGCACCAGTACTACTATTCTTGCAGTTTCCGCTCGAGGAGTCATTCGGACCCTCGTTTGGCACCCAGTATTTACTATCTCTATGTCTGAACGCACTGGATTAACTTGTTCATATGCTTCATGTTTCCTTTTGTTATATCTTATGTCCGAACTGTCTTGCGAGTACTTTCATAGTACTCACCTGGCTTGTTGATTTGGCCAGATGTTGACGAAGGCGATCTCTTGGATGAAGAGTTTGATAGCGCGTCCGACGCCTAGAGGAGTCCCAATCAGTCCTGCGCGATCCCGGATATTGGTCACTTGTATTATATACGCTTCCGCCACCCGCAATAAGCCTCCTCGAGCCTCATTCCGACGCTCGATGAGCTGTAGTCTTCAGGAGTCGTATCACTCGCTTCGCGGTGATATTTCCACCACCGTTATTATCGTGAGTTAGTAGTTATGCCACCCTATCCGCCGTCTTGTTTTATCGGCGTGCATGTAATAAATTGTTGGGCAGTCTCCGCTCAACCCTGTATTATATTCAGTACTCCTGGTATTTTTCTTCTGTGACCAAGATATTGTCTACCAGTGAGAAGGAATTCTTCCTTGCTGGTCCGTAAAAGGGATTGGTCTCTCAATAATTATTTTATTGAAAAACCGGTCGTGACACTATCTTGAGGAGCTAGCAGCTAGGAGCCAGCTTTGATCAGGTGCGCCGTCTTGGTGCGGCCCCGAAATCTGAAGGCGGGAATCAGTTGGCACGCGCCTGGTTGCGGGCCGGCTGCTTGCCGCCCACGCACCACGTAGCGCCATCCAGGTGGGAGAGCCTGCCAGCCCACGCGCGTGACGGGACACCGCCGCAGGCCGGGGCCCGCCACTTCTACGCCTCGGCCCGGGTGTGGATCTTCTGTGGCCCAAAACGGGCCGTTCGCCATCCAACGGCAGTTTTCGCACGCCGTTAGGGCGCAATAATCACGGTACGTGGGGGAGTGGGCGCAGTTAATCCCACATCCCCTCCCACGCCTTGCCTCCTTGGCTTCGCCGCACGAGGCTATAAATAGGGGGGAGGAGGTGGAGCGGCAGACGCTCGCACGCTCGTCCTCGCTCCGCCATCTCCTTCTTCTTCTTCCACTTCATCGCCGTAGCCCCTCGCCGCCGCGCCGTCCCTCCAGTCATCGCACTACCCCGCAGCTTTGCCGCTGCGGGGCCGTGCACTCGCCATCGCTGCGCCTTTCTCATCGGCTTCTTGCCATCATGTCGCGCGGCAGGGACTGGGACGGCTCCAATGTCCACGAGGACCACATCGACTTCCTCCACAAGACGCGGTGGTTTCCCGGCAAGGAGCATGTGCAGGTCCGTCTAGCGCCGGTGCGGGAGATCTCGCCGACGCTGGAGGAGAGTGAGCGGGTGATCTTCCGCTCGCACTTCCTACGCGGCCTTGGCCTGCCTGCGAGCGGCTTCTTCCGCTCCTTCCTCGAATTCTACCAGCTCCAGCCGCACCACCTCACTCCAAACACGGTGGTGCTACTGTCCGCCATCGTCACCTTGTGCTAGGGCTTCCTCGGCGTCCTTCCCACCCTCGAGCTTTGGGGGGAATTCTTCCAGTCCAAGCTCGGTACCGCCATGAGGGGCGTGCCGGCTCAGAGCGGCGCCTTCATCGCGATGCGGAGGCCGGTAGCCGACAACCCCTTTCCTCCCAACACGCTGATCCAGTCGGTGAAGCTCTGGCAAAAATCCTACTTTTATGGGATGAACGTCGCTCCGCAAGGCGACTTTGTCAACTTGCCGGCTTACGCAGCCGGCCCGCCGGCTGGGAGGTGGCCCCAATGGTCCTATCGGGCCAGAACACTGTCGCCGGCTGGAGCCGCTGCCGTCGCACGACTTCGGGTAATGATCCAGTCGGAGGGCCTGACCGGGCCCGACCTGCTGGCCGCCTTTGTGGCGCGCCGGGTGCTCCCGCTCCAAGGCTGCCCTCATATGATTTGTCAAATGAGCGGCCAACTCAATCCAAGTCGGATGTGCACCAAGGAGATGCCTCATGCAGAGGTAGCTCTCATGGTGAACTACCTTGCGAACTGCAAGCTCGCCGATGAGTGGCGATTTGGCAAGGAGCCGTACTCCCGTGCCAATCCGCCGCCTATGGTAAACTTTCTTTTTCTTCTCTTCTTTACTTTTGTCATCGAGCTTCTCTTGGCCGAGTCTGACCAGTCGGCTTGTCTTGGAAGAGCCCCCTTCTTCGACCGGCAGCCGGGGCAGCGGGGGTGGAGCGCCAATATCTCCCCGATCGGACGACGCACGACTCGGACGACCCCGACTTAGGGGCGGCCGCTCTGGATGACGACGTCGTGGGGGGAGGCGGCGAGGCAGGCGGCTCCCGGCTTGGAGCCAGATTCGACGACTCGCCGGATGATGACGAGGCGGAGGTCGTCCCGCGCCGCCAGCCGGCGTCCGATCAGCATGGCTCGGGCTCATCTGGCGCGCCGGCTGCCCGAGGCGGTGCGCAGAAGCGCCGGGCCGTGCCGAGCCTATTCGGCAGTCGGCCTAAGAAGCCCAAGAGCATGGTGGTGGCGACCATGCGGGACGAGGCGGCCGCGAAGGCTGCCTGCTTTCGCAAGGTGGTGAAGCAGCCGCAAATGGTTTCGGCGTAACTGTAAATTCTCTCACGTATTCCTTCTTCTTTTTCGTTGATATTCTTCTGAGACCTTGTCTTGACTTAAAAAGTACAGGGCTCCATTTTCTCTTGAGCGGACCACTGCCGCCTCCGTGGTTGGAGCGGCGGGTGGATCTGGAAGCGCCCGCCGCGTTGACCCCCGTGCCGAGCTTCAAGCGCAGACGGAGCGGAATGCACGGGAGGCGCGGGAGGAGCGGGAGGCGGAGGAGCTGAGGGCGGTCGCTACCATGGCGGTGCAGGAGACGACGGAGAGGTCGGCGGAGGTACAAGCCGACGCGGCAGCCAAGGCTCAGGCGGAGGTTGCAGCCGCAGAGAGGGCGGCGGAGGCCCTGCGTAACCAGACTCCGCTGCTTGTCATCCCCCTTCGCGCTGTGGCGCCCGAGATCCCGGTGCCCCCGCCGGAGGGAGCCGGTGGCGACCGGCTGGCAGTGGAGAGGGAGGAGGGCGAGGTCATCGTCCCGAAGAGGGAGGCGGCACCGCCACCGCCGACTGGGGCGGACCAAGGCAGCCGGCCTAGCGAGCTGCCCGTGCAACCAGCTGGAGGCGAGCCGGCAGCGAGGACAGACCTTGTGGTTCGGTCGCCAGCGCGCCGGAAAGGCGACTTCGGCGCCGGGCCCGCAGAAGGCCGCGAGCTCTGGCTCGTCAGCCCAGGATCTGGAGGCGGCCAGCGCCAGCTCGCCGAGATGGACGCCGGGCGGTGGGACGACCATGTTGAACGTGGCAGCGCAAGACGTCCGGGACCGGCTTCAATCCCAAGCCACCGTGCTGAAACAGTATAATCAAGAGTTCCTCGCGACGCGGACGGCCATTCGGGTGAGTCTTCCCGCTTTTTTGTTTCTTGTTCTTGATTTCTTCCGTGGGGGCGCGTCAGCGCACCCACTGGGTGTAGTCCCCGAGTTCCGAGTCGGCTGCTGAGCAGGCGGCATGGAACATCTTAGTAGACTTTGATTGCTATCTCGCTCTTATTTGCTCTTCTGTCCTATTTGCAGGACTATCACAACCTCCGCGTGGCTAGCTTCAACTCCCAGGTCCGGGAGCTGAATCAGAAGACCATTGATCTGACCGAGAGCCGGAGTAAGTGCTTCGTCTTTTATCTCACGTGCGGGCGCGTCAGCGCACCAACTGGGTGTAATCCCCGAGATTCAGGCCGACTGCTAAGCAGTCGCGCCGGATCTTCCCCGGTGACTTCTTTCTTATTGCCATTTTTTTCTTTCTTTACCATAACTGCAGAGGCCAATGCTGACCAGAGGGAGCAGTTGGGTGGGGCCTAGACCGCCCTTCGCGCCAAGGAAGCCGAGTGCAACGCCTTGGCTCAGGAGCGTGACCGCTTGGTCAAGAAGCTGGCCGACCATGAGGAGAGCCATAAGGCGGCCCTGAAGGCGGCACAGGACAGCGAGGCCGCCCTTCAAGCCGAATACGAGACCGAGGCGGTGAGCTGGGATGAGGCAAGGCAAGCGCTGAGCAACGGCTACGGCCGGATCGAAGATTTGGTTGACGGTAGGCCTTCTTCTTCTTCTTCGTCCCTTTGCTTGCCACCTGCCATTTGGTCCATTTTCTGACCTTGTGTCTTCTTCCTTTCTTCTCTTGTGCAGAGTACTTCCCTGGTTACTCTGTTGCCGCCAACCAAGTCATCGAGGCCCGTTGCGACGCGCAAAGGCAGGCTGGAGCTGAGATTGCGCCGGATGCTCGCCAGTCGCTTGAGGACCAGCTTCTAGCGATCCAAGCCCGCCTCCAGCCGGCTCACCGCATGCTCCGCCGTCTTCAGCGCGTTGGGCTGCAAATGCTGGTCGCCCTCTGGCCCGGCGAGGTAATTCCCCATACCCCCAGTCGGACCCCCGACTGGCTGGAGGTAGCGGTTGGCCGCTTCGAGGCCTGGAAGGCTTCTGCAGCTCAGTCAGGCGCCAGGCGGGCGATGGAGTTTGTCCGAGCTTGGTATCCTGGGCTGGATTTGGCCCAGCTGACCACCTGGCGGCAGGAGGCCAACGAAGAGCTGGAGGCGGTGCGGCTGGCTATCATCCAACGTGCCTTGGCGATCGCCGACTACACCGACACCAGTGCCTTTGCCCCTGAGGTAATGATGACGGCGTTGCTCAGCCGGAGGAGTGGTTTGGGCTAAACCCAGTGGATGGTGAAGACTTGGCGGAGGAGATCGACTCCAGTGATGAGGGCGAAGAGGAGGAGGGAGAGGATGGTGAAGACGCCGTGCCAGACAATGGAGCGACCGGCCAGCCTCAGCTTGACCGTGCCTCCAGCAACGAGGCGCGTGCGAGCGCGCCGCCTGCAGCCGGTGATGATCAAGCCGAGACTCGCCAGCCGGCCACTCCTCCAGCCAGCACTGCCGTCTCCACTGACCTGCCCAGCTCGCCTGTTGCACCTTTGGCCTGATCCGCTGTCTTTGCTTTCCTGTTTATTGCTCTTTGAACAATATTTGTTAAATTTGCGCAGTTCCACCCACTGGGGGTGTATTCAAACTATGTTGAACGCCGGCCTTTCGAAGGCCTTTTGTGTAAATATAATCATGCATGTGCTTGGCTTCCGATTGTATTTGCTTTTCATCCTTTGGCTGTTTCCTTTGCCGCCCTCCTTGGTCGCCGCCTTCCCAGCCGGACAGCTGCTCTACAGTCTGTGGCTGGGGAAGGGCTTGGCCATTTGGGAGGGCAAGTACTCTAGCTTTTTTAGATTGTAGCAAGGTGAATCGGAAGCCGGCCAGCCGGCTGTTCTGACAGCCGGTTGGCGGGGTGGGAGGCCGGCTTGTGTTATATAAGGTTGTTAGTCCTTAGCCGTTTTTCGTGTGGGCATCCTTTCCTGCCTTTGGCTCTTGCCAGTCGGACAGTCGATTCTTCGAGCTGCGACTTTCAACAAGAGAGGGCTTGGGTGCCGGCACACTGCTTGTCCGACTGCAGGTAGAACTTTAATATAACTCAAGGCGGCAAGTCCCCGGGCCGACTGATCGAACCCGGTGCCGGACAGGAAAACAAATGTAGTAATACATTCATAGGTATGGCAATCGTCATACATAGATAAAAGAGCGTAGTCCCCGAGTGCTCCTCGGGGGGCCCATTGTCTTGTACTTAATACAAAAGGTAGCGTGGTACATACTGCATTTAGCTGTAAAATCTTCGGAGGAGATGGGCGTTCCATGGTCGTTCCGACTCCTTGCCGGAATCATCTCTCTTGCGTGCCTTCGGCTTCTGTGCCTCGATCAGGTAATAGGAGTCGTTGCCTAGGGCCTTGCTGATGACGAGGGGGCCTTCCCAAGGGGCCGAGAGCTTGTGCTGACTGGCTATTTGTTGGATCAGCCGGAGCACAAGATCGCCTTCTTGGAAGGATCTTGGCTTGACCTTCCGGTTGTGGTAACGACGCAGACCCTGCTGGTAGATGGCGGACCGGCTGAGTGCTAACAGCCGACCCTCTTCCAGCAGGTCAATGCCGTCTTCTAGCGCTTCCTTGGCCTCCGCCTCCGTGTACATGCTGACCCGAGGTGATTCGAACTCAATGTCAGTTGGGATGACGGCCTCGGCACCCTATACAAGGAAGAAAGGGGTGAAGCCGGTTGACTTGTTCGGGGTAGTACGCAGACTCCAGAGGACGGCGGGCAGCTCGTCGAGCCAGCAGCCGGCCGAACGCTCCAGTGGTACGACCAGTTGGGGCTTGATGCCGGAGAGGATGAGGCCGTTTGCTCGCTCGACTTGGCCGTTTGACTGCGGGTGGGCTACGGACGCTAAGTCCAGTCAGATGCCCTGTGTCCCACAGAAACGTGCCAGTGCTCCTTTGGCAAAATTCGTGCCATTGTCGGTAATGATGCTGTGTGGTATGCCATACCGGGTTGTGATATCTGCGATGAATGTCACGGCAGTCGGCCCGTTTAGTTTCTTGATTGGCTTCGCTTCAATCCACTTGGTGAAATTGTCCACGACGACAAGCAGATGTGTCATGCCGCCGCACGCCGTCTTGACTGGGCCCACCATATCCAGCCCCAGACGGCAAAGGGCCATGTGAGGGGGATGGTCTTGAGTGCAGAAGCCGGCAGGTGTTGCTTGGAGTTGAAGACATGGCACCCTTTGCAGTATTTGACTAATTCCTTGGCGTCGTCCAAAGCAGTCGGCTAGAAGAACCCATGGCGGAAAGCTTTGGCGACGAGTGATCTTGAGGCTGCGTGGTGGCCGCATTCGCCTTGGTGGATATCCTTGAGGATTGCTATGCCCTTCTCTGGCTCGACGGAGCACTAGGAAACTCGAGTGACGCTGCGCCTAACGAGTTCTCTGTTTACTATTGTGTATACTCCGGCTCGGCGTTGAACTTGTCTTGCCGAGATCTCGTCAGTCGGCAGCTCTCTGTTTACCAGGAAGTTGAGGATGGGTTGGGCCCATGATGGAGCTGCGACTTCTTCTATTGCCAATACGGCTACTGCGACCAGGGTGGGTGGGTTGGGTGGTGAAGAGTTGGAGTCGGCCGCCGCCTGTTGTGTCGTTGCAGTCCCCGGGCCGACTGCTGCAGTCCCCGGGCCGGGTTCTGAAGTCCCCAGGCCGGGTGCGACTACGGCAGTCCCTGGGCCGCCTGTCGAACTCCCCAAGCCGGGTGCGACTACGGCAGTCCTCGGGCCGCCTGTCAAAGTCCCCGAGCCGCCTGCTGGGTTCCCCAAGTCGGATCCGACTGCATCAGGGTCAGGCGGTACCAAGACGGAGTCTGATTCTAGAGATGGCTTGACAGACGGCTTGAGGAGGCGTTGGAGAGAGACGCCGGTTGGGATAGCTTGTCGGGTGGAACCGATTCGTGCCAGGGCATCTGCTTGCTCGTTGTCGGCCCGTGGCACGTGGAGGAACTCGCATCCTTCAAAGTATCCGCTGATTTGCTGAACGAGGAATTGGTAGCTCGCCGTGTTTGCGTCCTTGGCGTCCCAGTCGTCAGATGATTGTTGGACTACCAAATCCGAGTCACCATAGCACAGGATCCGGCGGATGCTGAGCTCTTTGGCTAGCCGGAGCCCATGTATGAGCGCCTCATACTCGGCCACGTTGTTGGAGGCGGCAACATGAATTTGCAATGTGTATCTGAGTTTGTCACCCTTGGGAGTGGTGAGGACGATGCCGGCTCCCAAGCCGGTGTGCATCTTGGATCCATCAAAGTGCATCCGCCAATGAGTGGAGTCGGGAGCCGGCGGTAGGTACTGGGTCTCGGCCCAGTCGACAAGGAAGTCGGCCAATGCTAGGGACTTGATGGTGGTGCGAGGCTGGTAGAAGATCGTGTAAGGAGCCAGCGCAATTTCCCACTTGGCCACCCGGCCGGATGCATCCCGGCTGCCTATGATCTCGGCAAGCGGGGCAGTACATACGACCGTGATGGGGTGCTCTTGAAAGTAGGGCTTCAGCTTCTTCGCGGCGAAGTACACTCCATAGCACATCTTCTAGTAGTGCGGGTAGTTTTGCTTCGAGGTGGACAGTACTTCGCTCAAATAATACACCAGCCTTTGGACTAGCTGAGCTCGGCCTTCTTCTGGGCGTTGGACCACAATAACTGTGTTGACCACTCGGCTAGTCGCGGCAATGTAAAGGAGCATGGGCTCTTTCTCAGTCGGCGCCGCCAAGACAGGTGGCGTGGTCAGCATCTTCTTCAACTCGTGAAAAGCTTGGTCTGCTTGGTCGTTCCACTCGAAGTGGGTGGACTTTTTCATGAGTCGGTACAGAGGGAGAGCCTTTTCTCCCAGCCGGCTGATGAAGCGGTTCAGGGAGGCTAGGCACCCGGTAAACTTTTGGACGTCTCGCAGCTTGGTAGGAATCTGCATTCTCTCTATGGCCTTGATGTTCACTGGGTTGCACTCGATGCCGCGTTCGGAGACCAAGAAGCCTAGAAGCTGGCCGGCTGGTACTCCGAACATGCATTTCTCAGGGTTGAGCTTGATTTGAAACCGGCGCAGGTTGTCGAATGTTTCTCTGAGGTCTTCCAGCAGGGTGCCGCGCTTCTCCGTCTTCACCACAATATCATCTACATAGACGTGGGCATTTCTGCCAAGTTGCTTGAGGAGGCATTTCTACATGCAACGCTGAAAAGTGGCACCGGCATTTCTCAAGCCGAATGTCATAGTCAGGTAGCAGAAAGCTCCGAATGGTGTGATGAAGGCGGTCTTCAGGCGGTCGGCTGGATCCAACTTGATCTGATGGTAGTCTGAGTAAGCATCCAAAAATCTCAACAGCTCGCATCCGGCTGTGGAGTCTATCACTTGATCGATTCGAGGTAAGGCAAACGGATCTTTGGGGCAGGCTTTGTTGAGGCTGGTGTAATCTATACACATGCGCCACTTTTTGTTTTTCTTCAATACGAGGACCGGGTTGGCAAGCCATTCTGGAAAAAACACCTCCGTAATGAAGCCGGCTGCCAGAAGCCGGTCTATCTCTTCTCCTACAATCCTTCTCTTCTCCCCTGACAGTCGGCGGAGGGGTTGTTTGACTGGTTTTGCATCTGCTCGGACGTGTAGCTTGTGCTCGGCGAAATCCTTCGGAACACCGGGCATGTCCTTTGGGGACCATGCAAAGATGTCCTGATTCTCACGGAGGAAATCGATGAGCTCGCCTTCCTATTTTCTGTCAAGGTTCGCACCTATGACGGCAAACCTCTTCGGGTTCTCTGGGTCCAGAGGTATCTTCTTTGTTTCCTTGGCCGGCTCGAAGGAGCCTTGAGCATCATACTCCTTGGGGTTAGGGGACAGGGCCGGCTGCTTGCTGGCCATGGCCACGACTCGGTACAGCATCTTCTTTTCTTCAGCAATCACGAGGGACTCGGCCAGCCGGCTGCTGGCTGTAGCACACTCGGAGGATTTCTTCCAGTCTCCGGCTATGGTGATGATTCCCTTCGAACTAGGCATCTTCATCTTGAGGTAGGCGTAGTGGGGCACAACCATGAACTTGGCCAAGGCAGGTCGGCCAAGCAATGCGTGGTAAGGGCTCTCTAGATCCACCAATTCAAACCAGACTGCTTCTCGGCGGAAGTGATCCTTATCTCCGAAGAGAACATCTATCTTGATCTTGCCGATTGGTGAGCAGGACAGGCCGGGTACGATGCCATGAAACACAGTCCGGCTTGGCATGAGTTGCTTCGTCTTGATGTTCAGCTTCTCCATGGTGTCACGGTACAGTATGTTGATGCTGCTCCCTCCGTCAACCAGTACTCGGGAAAAACAGGTAGCTCGACTTTCTGTCGCGAGGGTGGCTTCCAATACCAACGCATAAGAGCTGGGAGACGACATCACCTCTGGGTGACCGGCCCGGCTCTAGCTAATAGGCCTCTCAGACCAATGCATAAACTCTGGGTTGTTGGAGGCGACCGCGTTGACTTCTTGCTGTTGTCGGCGCCGACTGCGTCTGTCTTCAGCTTGGCTTGTGAAGACGAAGTAGGCGGCATGCTCGTTCAGGAACTCGTCTTGAATGGCTCCGACTGCTAGTCGAGTAGCCGGCTGCTGAGGGGCTGGAGGCGGCTGGCCAGCAGGTGGAGGCGGCACCAGTCCCTCGCCTTTGGAGATTCGCGTGAGCCAATGACACTTCCGAGTCATATGGTTCGACGGCTTCGCGCCGCTGTGGAACTTGCAGGGGGCATCAAGGGTTTGCTCGTAGGAGAAAGACAGCTGCCAAGCCGGCCTTCCGCCCTTCTGCTTCTTGGGCACGGGCCGCTCTTCAGGTTGTTCGTCTTCGACTTTGGCTACTTGCCGACTGCTCGAAGGCGGCATAGGGGCCTTGCGCTTGTGGTCGTTCGGGTGCGGGCGTCGATTGGAATCACCGGCCGGCGTCTTGGGAGCCGGAACGAGCACCTTTCCAGAGGCATCCACTCGAAGCTCAGTCTTCATTTAAGAGTCGGCCGTGGCATACTTGTCTGCTATGATCAGCAGCTCGTCGAGGGTAGTCGGCTCGTCGCAGAGGAGTCGGTGCTTGAGGAGGGTGCCCTCTCGGCACCCGGCGGTGAAGTACTCTATGGCCTGAACCTCGTGCACCCCTTCGGAAGAGTTGCGTAGCTCGGCCCAACGCGTGAGGTAGTCGTGAGTTGATTCGCTGGGCCCTTGGACACACAAGGAAAGCTGGGGGGCTTGGGAGGCCGCTTGTATGTGCTGGTGAAGTTGCGGATGAAGACTTCCGTGAAGTCTAGCCAGCTGTTGACGCTGTTGGGCTTGAGGCTGTTCAGCCAGGTGCGTGTCGTGCCTTGAAGCATGAGCGGGACGTACTTCACGGCAACGCGCCTGTTGCCGTTTGCTATGCTGACTGCGGTGGAGTAGTCGATCAACCAGTCTTCCGGCTTCATGGAGCCGTTGTATTTTGGCGTGTCTCTTAGGAGTGAGCACCATTTGGGGACGGGCTCATCGCGGATGCGGGGGCCAAAGCAAGGCGGGCCGACATCATCTTCTTCTTCTAGCGCCAAGGATCGTGCTAGGCGGTCGATCCGATGGTGGGCGTTATTCTCGCCGACTCCTTCGGTGGCCTAGTCGGTCGCCGAGAGTCGGATGCGTGACAGGCAGCGGGGTGGGATATCTCTCCCCACGAGGCGGGGGAGGAGGCGGATTGCCTTGTCGTTCCACAGCTCAGGGGCGGCCTTCTGCGTCGCGTTCAATGGTGAGACGAGTCCGACTGCGGCTAGCAGCCGACTCCTTGTCTTTTCTTGCGCGGGCGCTGCTTGCAGTCGGCGTCCGGGATGTCGCGCCGTGCTCTCGGCCTGGGAGAGGACTTAAAGCGCGGGGGCCGGCTTCATGCCGCTCTGCGGCCGCGTCGATCAGCTGGTGGATGCGTCTAGTCATGTAGGGGAGCTCGTCAGCCCCCAGCCCGTTCAGCTCGTCTATGGCCGCCTGAGTGGCACATAGGTTCTCGAGTGGCGTGGCGTAGACTGGGCGGTCTGCTCCCAGCATGCTGGCGATGGCCGCACCGCGCTTCTTGACGATGCCGGCTCGGCTCGGCTCGGCCCACCAGGAGGCGGCGTACAAAGGCAGCATGGTCGACTTCGCGCTGGTGAGCCTCAGTGAGGCGTCTCATGGATGCTATCTTCTGGCCCTCCGCGATGAGGGAGAGGCGGCGTGCCTCCAGTGTCTCGGCGTTGGCGTCGGCCGGGATGGGGGCGGACAGGTCGTGTAGCGCCGCTTGTAGGGCATCGTGGGCGTTCTCGCCTGAGGCGGCGCCATGGCTGATGACCAGCACCTCAGTGACAGTGCTGCCGCCACTATCGGCTCAAGGAAGAGGGTCGTCGATGATCACCATGTTGGTGGGGAAGGCGTCAAGCGATGCCGTGTCGGAGTCGACAAGCATCGGGTCGGTGGAGCCGACCGACTCCAAATCCACAGCAGGCTCGCTGGAGACGTGAAGCTGGTCGAGGAGGCTGACGAGGCGGCTCTCAGGGCAGTCTGTGCCCGCGTCCGACGTAGGCTCGTCGGAGATGCGAGCCTTGCCAAGAAGATTGGCGAGGCAGCTCGCCGCACATGTGTCGTCGGCGCCTTGCAGCGCGTCGGGGCAAGCTCCATCGGGCGTGCCAGGCTGGCTACGCTCGCTGGGAAGGAAATGGGTTCCCGTCCAGAACAGGTCTGCGGACAACGGTGCACCTGGTCCCATGGTGGGCGCCAAATGTCGAGTGGTAGGTGCGACATATGCCAACGAGTGGCTTATCATTGTGGGAGCCGGTAAGACATCGCCGATGCCTGGAAACGGGATAAGGCGAACACATGCACGCCTGCGAATGTGACCCAGGTTTCGGGCTCTCCGTGGAGATAATACCCCTAGTCCTACTCTGCGGGGTCTCCGCATGATCACTAGATCAACACAAGTGGCTACAAGTGGCTCCTTGAGCGGTTTTGCTAGAGGAGGAAGAAGGGCAAGGCTAGCTCTCCTCTTCTCTCTACATGGTGTCTAAAACTCTAAGAGATCAACCCTTTGCATGGGTGCCCTGGGGGGTTTATATAGGCCTACCCCAAGGGGTAGAATGGTAATCCGGCTGGATGCGGGTCCAGGCCGTCAGTGTCTGTATCCGCCGGCTTCTCCGCCGGCCGCTGGGGCCCGTCGACTGGTGGGTCCCACCGGCTGCTGGTTACTGTAGCCTCGCCCCTGATGACGAGGGCTTTGCCGAGGTATGCATGGCTACAGTGCCGCCGTCCAGCGGACTCTCACTGTAGCCTTACCTCGTCTTGTCTTCTTAATGATGTACATACTTTGAGGGAGTGACGTAGCCGACAGTTGGGAGCCGGCTACACCCCAGGCCGACTGGGGGGCTTGGCCGCCTTAGAGCGTCTCTCTGGCTGAAGGGGCCCGCCGCCCGCGGGCCGTACTGCCAACCTATCGTGGGTGGCGTCATGGTCAACATGGCTACAGTGCCGCACCAGATGGGGGATGGCTGACCCGTACGGCACACTGTGGCAAGGCGTGCTCCGGGATTCGGGGGTGGCAGACTTTACTGTAGCCACACCTCGTCCTTTCACCATTATGTGGGTTCAGTCCTTGAGGGTGCAATCGTGGCCGCTTGCCGGGAGTCGGTCTTCTTGTGGCCGGCTTCTTGGAGTCGGCCTTCTTGTGGCCGGCTTCTTGGAGGGTTTCAAGGTCGGGCCGCCTTCCCGTAGTCGGCCTGTGAGATAGCCGGCAGGGGCAAGGCGGCCCCGTGCTCTGGGTGCTCGAAGGCTCGATCGGCCTGATAATTTTTGAAGAGCCAGGGGGAGTCGGTTAGGCTACCCGTGGTCATTTACTCCAACAACGAGGGAGGGGGGCTGCTAGCTACTTCGCACTTTGCTACGGTGAACCTCGGTTGGGGGGGCATGCATTCATATATAGCTTAGGATTCCCTTCGTGCCGACACGAGGGAGGAGGGGGGCTGCTAGCTACTTCGCAATTTGCTAGGTGAACCTCGGTTGAGGGGGAGGGGGCATGCATTCAAAGTTTAGGATTCCCTTCGTGCCGACACAAGAGGGTGGGAGAAAGCAATATCGTGCGCTTGGCGAGAGAGGTTCCACATCGAAGTTGCATTTGGTATTTGAAAATCAAACCACCCTTTTGATCATAGAATTGGTCCACATGCAAGTGTGTTCGTGTTCTGACCCTCTCCCGCATTATTTTTCGTGAAATTTATGAACATTAGACTAGTCGGATGACGCAACAGACACGGTTCACTCAAACTAACCGTGTGCCATGCCGGTGCACCTGTCACGCACACACCCGCACAGTACATTGGGCTCCACGAGGCTCCCCCTCTCAAAAGTATCTTCCCGCTTCGAGGGTTTTTCTTTTTCATAACACACGGTTGTTATCTCCGGACCGTGTGCGATGTTTCTTGTTCCCAATCCCGCCTGCATCAGAAATGTCTGCCGGCCTTGAGGGATTTTCTTTTTCATAACACACGGTTGTTATATCCGGACCATGTGCGATGCACAGTCATCAAAATTTTCAATAGCCCCGCATTTCACTCCCGCGTAGTAAAATTTTCAGTACCCGCGTCATTTCCTCAAACACCCCGTGCCCCCCTCCACACACACACACACACACACACACACACACCAAAACCTCCTCAGGCGTGCGCGCGCGCACGCGCGCGCACACACACACACACCCACACACTCCCTCGCTCGAAACCCTAGCAAAGTCCCCGCCGCCGTCGCCGCCGCCGCCACAAGGCCTCCATTGTCAGCATCTGCCGGTTTTCCCGTGTAGCTTGCCCACACCGATCTCCAGACCAAGGCCGCCCCGTGTTTCTCAGATGACGCCTACCAAACGCCCCCTTTCCGACAGATCCCCATCCCCATCCCCATCCCCAGAGCGTCGCAGCCTAAGCCCGGCTATGCTTCCCGTGGAGCTCGAGGAGCGACTGGCCCAAAAGAGGTGTATAGCGGTCTCTTCGCCCGACGTCGCTGAGGAAGCTGATGACCATTACTAGCGGCAGGAACTAAAGCAGCGGGCTAGAGTATGCAGGCATGTCTCATGCGCCGGCTGCGACATCGATGCCCTGATGCGGGTTGTGTCATGGTTTTGTCACGACAGATGTCCTAGAGAAAGGACTTAGTTGTGGAGCCATCGCTACGGGTTAACTTAAAGGCGTTAAAGCGGACAAGGGATGCAAGAGAGTTTTATACTAGTTCGGCCCCTTACGATGAAGGTAAAAGTCTACGTCTAGTTGTGATGGAATTGCTGGGGTTTCGATGACTAGGGAGCGAATACGCTTTGCCTAAGTCTCGAGTTGTTGTCTGTTGTTCCTGAACCGCCGCCGGGTCGTCCCCTTATATACATGGGTTGATGCCCGTCGGTTTACAGAATCCCGAGGCCGGCTCATAATTGTGTCCGGCTCGGTCTCTGCTACTTCTATCTTACAATACAAGTTTACATATCAATGCCAGTTTATGTCTACAGGCCTTAAACCGGCTTTGGGCCCTGGGCCTCCATAAAGCGTCACCGTCTGTCTTCATGGACTTCAGATACAGATGAACTACTTATGGGGTTAACCCGGCCTCTCCTGGCCTGTTTATGCCCAGTGGTAATATCCCCAACATTAGGCCCCAGATTGATTTGAACTGGTTCATGTCAATCCTCAATACTTAAGAAATTTTCTTCTTCAACATCTTCACATGATCTTGTAAACCACCGTGACATCATCTTCTAGGATCATGGTAAACCGCCGTGACGTCACCTGTTATTTAAAACTGTGTATAATCCACCTTCATTAATGAGCCTCTGACAATCGAGGCGACAGCTCCGCCTCATATCGAAAATTTAGGCTCCTCGATTTTCGCGCCTGATGCTTATCTTTCTACCCTTATAAATAGGGCCAGTGGGTCTTTCCATTTTCCCCCTCGTGCCTCTTCGCGTCGTTGTCTTCCTCGCGCCGACCGACCCTCGAGCTCTGCCGCCGCCGTCGTCCATCGTCTCTGCTTCGACAAAGGCCGCTGCATCAACCTGATCGTATCAGAGAAAAGCGGTGATCCTCTTCTTCTCGCCCTAGATCCGCCATTAGGGCTCGATGTTCTTCATAGCTTGAAGCTGTTCTTCCTTCGGTAGCACCAATGGCCGGTTAGATCTGACTATTTTCAGCACCTTTTGTAGTTTAGAGTCCTTTCTTCTTGTTAAGGCACCTGCTTGATATCCGACTCATCTGAACTTACTGAACTTTTTGAGCGCTTGATATTAGACCAGAGTATATTTTGATTATCCAACGCATGACATATCTGAAATTCCCATGCCAAATTGTGAACTTGTTTTTTTCTTCACTTATACATCTTGATACTTATACATTTAATGCTAGATTAGGCGGTTTCACTTCACAGAAAAAATGATGACCCGGTAGATACCATTAGTCCCCTGTTGAACCGCCAATGCATTACACTGTTTCCATTGTCAGACTCCGGTTTATGAATAACCAAATCCGTTTTATCAATATGCTTGTATCCTTATACCATTGTATAGTTATCCACTGTAAATCTTAAACCGCCAATAATCATGTTTCAGATCTATCATTGCCATGGCCAAGCAAATCTATAAATGCAATTGGGCTCCTTCTCGAGTAACCGAAGAACAGTTAAACAATCTTGTTAAAACGGGCGCTTTAGCCAAGAAAGATGTCACCCCCTGGAGGGTCCCTGGCCCGGAAAATGCTCCTACACCCAAGGACGGAGAGGTAGTCGTGTTTGCTGACCATCTAAGTCGAGGTTTTAGCCCTCCCGGTTCAAAAAATTTCCGAGATGTACTAGCCAATTTTCAGTTGCGCCCTCAAGACATCGGTCCCAATTCTGTGACCAACATCTGCCACTTCCAAGTCTTCTGCGAGGTTTATCTGCAAGAGGAACCTACAGTCGAACTGTTTAGGGATTTCTTTCACTTAAACCGTCGCACAGAGTTCTCGGATGGACCCAGTACGGAACTGGGTGGAATGGCGGTTCAGAAAAGGAAGGAAGTCACCTTCCCTCATCCCAAACTCCACAGTCACCCCAAAGAGTGGAACCAGACTTGGTTTTATTGCATGGATACATCTCTACCTAATGAAAACCCCCTGTCGGGTTATTGCCCTGAACGCCTTAGCAACACACATCCTTTTCCTCAGAGGTTGACGGCAAAAGAAAGGGCCAACTATGCTCCCCAATTACCAAAGCTTTCATGGAGAACGGTTTGACAGGAGTTGATCTTGCTCGTTGCAGGATAAGCTGGAGTATTCTGCCCTTAAGCCGGCGCTCCAGTTTGATGTGTGAGTATACGGGGAGTTTGAAGGATGCTCAGTGGCACATTGACATTCATCTTACAGATGCAGAAGTCACTGAGGCTGTAAAGAAAATGCTGAACGAACCGGAGGCTGTCTGTGCCCAAACCGGACTACTCCCTTTCTGCGCTTTCAACAAACCGCCAACTGTAAGAATCATATAATCTTTTTATTTGAAGTTGTTTTTGTCCAAATATTCTCTGAAAGTGTGATTATTTTCTGACAGGGTGATGATCCATTCTGGAACAAGAAACCACCACAAGACAAACCGGTCAAGCCGCAAGATAAACCGGTCAAGCCAGTTCGTCCAAAGACCAAGGTTATAAAAAAACCTGCCAAGACAAGGACCACTGCATCCTCCGAGCTACCAGCTGATGAAAATGTGGGTAATCCGGAATCAGAGGTAGAACTTGACTCTCTCGGTTCATTTTTCGTACATCTCATTGACAATGATTATTATCAGGACGACGCTGAAGGCAGTCATGCTGATGACGTAGAGGTAACCATTCTTTCCTCCGATTCAGATCCTCTGCCAACATAAAAAATCCGTCAAGCAAACCGGAAAGTAAAATTTTCTCACCCCCTTGCTTACTTGGACCCAAACTTTCTTTTGAAGACGCAGCAGCACGAGGCTCGCCGCACAACCCGACACAATGGCCAGGTAGTTGCCTCCACCAGTTTACCTAACAGTCCGGTTCGGAAACGCCGATCAGAGGTCTCTTATCCCATTGATACTTCATGCCCCAAAGTAGGTTGTTTCCGCCAGCCTCTTAACCCCTCTGATTCAAATTATCAGGGCACTTCTCACTCATCTTCTAGCGAGTCGTCGGCCACAAAACTTCCACCCCTCAAAATGGTTCTTGGGTGAGCTATACACTTGTTGTTATCTTTGATGTTGCTATTTTCATATACTATCTTGATCCTCATGTTTATTTTTCTCAGCGCCAAGCCCAGACCCAGCAAGAAAGCTCGGTTGAATAAACCGGCTGATGAAGACGTGGTTGTTGAACCGGAGAAAACTCCAGATCCTGAAGAGACCAACATTGATGCCATACTGAACGACCCACCGCCTCAAGATCATGACTTCGTTGCTGAGCAGGCAGAAGTTGACACCACAAGCCATGCTGACCAGCCAACCAGCCCTGTCCGAACTGACAATAAACTGGCAAGTCCAGTTAAAAATACTGACAAACCGCCAACCCCAGTAACGGCTGCTGATGACAAAGATGATGACATTATGATTACTGGCACTGGCCATACCGCTCCGGGCAATCCTGTCGCTTTGTCAAAGCATACTGCCAAAGATGAGCTCTCTGCAATTGGCAAAGGCAAATGGAACGCCGATTTCTCAAATTATGCCCATCTGAATGCTCAAGACCTTCACCCTCGCTTCCTGAACCATCTGTACACCAGCCGTGACTATGAAGCCGGTTTGGTAAATATGATGAAGGAGTATATTTAATTGCAGCTTATCAACTCCAGTAGCCCCCAAGTGCCGGTTTAACTTTATAAAGATAAACCGGGACTTTGTGGAAGAATTCCCATATCAGCATTTTATGAGCAAATACACATTAGACCCCAAGTGCCAAGCTTAATACTTCTATTGTGCTTGGGACTTGTAAAAATTTCTGATAAAGAGCAAATATGCATTAGCCCCCAAGTACTAAGGGCATAACTTGTTATGTACTTGGTACTTCAAATATGTACTGTCAACTTATTATATATCTGTCTCTTTGTAGGCTGAACTGAGCAAGAAGGAAAGCCAAACCGCTGATCTGCAAGAGAACCTCAAGTCCCAACAAGCTGAAACCTCAAAAGCGAAGGAAGAATTGACCTGCGCTCTAGGCGCTATGGAGAAACTGAAAGAGGGCTTCAACAAAGAGCGGGCGGTTTGGGAGACTGAAAAATCCGCTTTGATAAAAAGGGCTGAAAAAGCAGAAGCCGCTCTTAAACCGGTGGTTGATGAACTGACCAGCGTAAAGCGGCAGATTCATGCCATGACTGCGGCTGTGTTCGGTAAAACATCTTTTCCTTAATACTTTCAATATATCTCTCCCATGTCTTGTCGGTTTACTGATGTGCACAATGGTGCAGGAACTCGCATTAGCCATCTGGGCTCTGATGTACAGAAGAAGTTGAAAGCCGCCTACACACTGATAGAGCAGTTATATACCGGTGCACAATGGATCATCTGTGCCGCTTCACACAACAAGCCTCCCCCACTTTAATTAAGGAAACCTTATCAAGGTTGTCGATGTTGCCTGCCCGGGTAGAAGAGCTAAAGAGATCTGCTGCAAGGGCGGGTGCTTTGACCGCACTAACCCGGGCAAAAGCATGGGTACCTGACCTTGATCCAGTGGAAGTGGCTAAAGGCTATCCCAGCTTAAAAGAAGACGGATCAGAATTTGATCAGGAGGATCTCCGCGCCATAAACCAGGAAGTACGTCCACTGGCTTGTCAACTGGCTGAAGAAGCTGATCTTTCTTTTTACCAGGCGAGCTATGACACCAATAACAAACGAGTTGCTGCACCAACTCCTGAAGCGCAAAATCTGATCCCTCCAATCCGTAAGCACACTTATGCCCATGATATTGAACTGTCAACCCTTATAAGCGACGAAGCTGTGTTCCAAGCTTTAACTAGGATCGATTGGATAACTGTTGACTTCCAGCCGCTGGTTAGAGACGAAGAAGATGAACCGGTGCAAGATGATCCGCAGCCGTCAGGTCAAGCTGATAAGCAATCATAATCCAGGGGCCGGTTTAGTCTTCCACGTGCTGCAATGCTTATTGAGAAACAATTATCCCTTTGGGCACTGAAACGCCTTGTAATAGGCTAGTTAAAACACTTGGTCTGTTATGCCTTCGTGCATATTTATCTGCAACTGATGCGTGTTAATCCGCCATGCTTAAGATATAATGTTCATAATCCATAGCTATTTATTCAAGTTGTTCCTGCAGATAAGAAGCTTAAAGCGTCCTGGCGGTTTACCACCGGGCGGGTCATGATACCCAAATATATATATATATATGACCAAGGTTGTAAAAGATAACCAAATATGGAAATATATGATACATGTGACCTTTAGGCATAGTGTTGGCTGACCAACTTTGTAATAACCCTAATCCAGAGTAGAAGTAACTCCTGGTATATGATGCCGGTTTATCAGAAAACCGTTCCGGGTTGTGATAAACACCGGTTTATTCCATACTGGTGACTTTGAGTCAAAACCAAACCGGGTTGATAGTCTCTGGATTATAATTTGATCGTGTACTGACAACTTGTAGTTGACAGCCTAACCGGGTTGATAAACACCGCTTTTAAAAACATCACAAATCTTATGAAACAAAGAAAACGTAGCAAAACGCAAATAAAAACTGTTGTAGTCGAGGCTTTTCACTGGCTGCCAGGCCCCAAATTTGAGGCTTTTCATGGGCTGCCAGGCCACTGATTTAAACCATTTTTGCAAAGCCTTTTAAGATGGTCCTCAATCCTTAACCAATCGTCGTTTTAACTTGACAAGTTCAGGGTCTTCATTTTAGAGTAACTTGTCAAAGTTCAAAGGGTCATACCAGGTTTACCTGGGCGGAGTGACTTACTTAAATAGGCAGGTTAACCCGGGGTTTTAGGTGTATACACCAGGGTTCCAAGACATGGCTTGATAGCCTGTTACAAGTGTAGATTCTTAGTTCATTTCGACAGCAAAGAATCCCCAAGCAACATTGTGAGCTGTGCTCAGTGGGTGCCTATGTTTGAGCTGTTGTTTTACAACACTCTCTTTGGCCCCGGATTGATGTGGCTTTGAGCCGATCAAGAGGTGTGACTATGGTTCGGATACGACCAAGCCCCCAAGTGATGTTGTGGCATTGCGCCAATCAAGAGGTGTAGCTATGGTTCGGATACGACCAAGCCCCCAAGTGATGTAATATAAAGCTTTGAGAAGCTAAATCAAGGGGTAAACTGGACGCCACTGTGTAAGCACCATGTAACCACACATGATGTAAGAAAACCAACAGATACCCCGCTTTAGCTGAGGTTCCGGTTTATTATAATATATACCATGTCATAATATGTACATAAGTAGAGCCTATAGCTCAAGTATAGTAGGGCCGAAGATGAGCAATATTCCACGGCCGGTTGGTCTCCTCCTCCGATTTACGTGAGTCTTTGCGCTCTCGAACACGGATTATGCAAAACATCCAGGAAGACGTTAGGTGGAACCGATTTACGTTGGGAACCCAAGCGGCTTAAAGCGTCCGCTGCTTCATTCTTCTACCGGTCCACATGATCCACCTGATAACCTTTAAAGTGACCTGCAACAATATCCACCTCACGACGATATGCTACCATTAGTGGGTCCTTGGAATCCCAAGTGCCGGACACTTGTTGAGCCACCAGATCCGAGTCACCGAAGCACTTAACTCGGCTTAGGTTCATCTCCTTAGCCATCCGAAGACCATGGAGTAAAGCCTCATATTCAGCTGCATTGTTAGTGCAAGGGAACATTAAACGGAGAACATAACAAAACTTATCACCTCGTGGGGAAGTTAATACGACTCCAGCCCCCGAGCCCTCCAATTGCCTAGACCCATCAAAATGAATAGTCCAATAAGTATGATCCGGCTTCTCCTCTGGCGCTTGTAATTCTGTCCAATCATTGATGAAATCCACAAGTGCCTGAGATTTGATCGCCGTTCGGGGTATGTATTTCAACCCGTGAGGCCCGAGCTCTATAGCCCACTTAGCAATCCGGCCAGTTGCTTCCCTGTTCTGTATTATATCTCCCAGCGGAACAGAGCTGACCACCGTGATGGGATGACCTTGGAAATACTGGTTAAGCTTCCGGCTTGCCATAAAAACCCCATACACCAATTTTTGCCAATGCGGGTACCTTTGCTTGGACTCAATAAGTTCCTCACTGATATAGTAGACCGGCCGTTGAACCGGATATTCCTTTCCGGCCTCCTTGTGCTCCACCACGATAGCCACACTAACAGCCCGAGCGTTAGCTGCCACATATAGCAACATTGGTTCTTTCTCAACCGGAGCAGCGAGAATCGACGGATTAGCTAGCTGCTGCTTTAAGTTCTCAAATGCTTCATTAGCGGCGTCACTCCAAATGAAGTTATCCGTTTTCTTCAGCATTTGATATAAAGGGATGGCCTTCTCACCAAGGCGACTGATAAACCGGCTCAACGCGGCAATCCGGCCTGCCAGGCGTTGAACATCATTGATACACTTCAGTTTGGCCAAGGAGGTGATGGCTTTGATCTTTTCCGGATTAGCTTCAATGCCTTTGTTAGACACCAAATAGCCCAAGTGCTTGCCTGTAGGTACACCAAAGACGCACTTGGCCGGATTAAGCATCATTTTATAAACCCGCAGGTTATCAAAGGTTTCCTTCAAGTCATCAATCAATGTCTCCTTGTTCCTTCATTTCACCACAATATCATCCACATAGGCGTGAACATTGTGGTCGATCTGTTTATCAAGACAATTCTGCACACACCGTTGATAAGTCGCCTGGGCACTCTTGAGCCCAAAGGGCATGGACACATAGCAGAAGGCTCCAAAGGGAGTTATGAAGGTTGTCTTCTCCTGATCCTTAACTGCCATTTTTATCTGATGATAACCAGAATATGCATCCAAAAAGCTCAAACGCTCGCAACCCGCCGTAGCATCAATAATTTGATCAATACGAGGGAGGGCAAAGGGATCTGCCGGACAACCTTTGTTAAGGTCTGTGTAGTCCACACACATACGCCAAGTGCCGTTCTTTTTAAGGACCAGCACCGGATTAGCCAACCACTCAGGTTGGAATACTTCAACAATAAATCCAGCCGCCAAGAGCCTGGCTACTTCTTCTCCAATAGCTTTACGTCTTTCTTCATTGAACCGGCGGAGAAACTGCTTGACCGGTTTATACTTGGGATCAACATTGAGAGTGTGCTCAGCGAGTTCTCTCGGTACACCTGGCATGTCAGAAGGCTTCCATGCAAAGATGTCCCGATTCTCACGGATGAACTCGATGAGCGCGCTTTCCTATTTCGGATCCAAGTTAGAGCTGATGCTAAACTGCTTGGACGAATCGCGAGGCACGAAGTCAACAAGCTTAGTCTCATCAGCCGATTTAAACTTCAGGGCCGGATCATGCTCTGTAGTTGGTTTCTTCAATGAAGTCATATCTGCTGGATCAACATTGTCCTTGTAAAACTTCACCTCTTCTGTTGCATAAACCGACTCAGCATAAGCCGCATCACCTTCTTCACACTCCAGAGCAATCGTGCGGCTCCCATGCACGGTTATAGTTCCCTTGTGACCCGGCATCTTGAGCTGCAGATAGAAATAACAAGGCCATGCCATAAACTTAGCATAAGCTGGCCGTCCAAATAGGGCATGATACGGGCTTCTGATTTTCACCACTTCAAAGGTCAAGGTTTCTGATCTCGAGTCATGCTCATCTCCAAAAGCCACCTCCAGAGCTATCTTACCAACAAGATATGCCGACTTACCAGGCACCACACCATGGAACACCGTATTGGATGGTTTAAGATTTTTATCTGTTAATCCCATGCGACGGAAAGTTTCATAATAAAGGATATTGATACTACTCCCTCCATCCATGAGTACCTTAGTGAACTTATAACCTCTGACCTGAGGTGCCACCACCAGAGCCAGATGACCCGGATTGTCAACCCGGGGTGGATGATCTTCTCTACTCCACACAATCGGCTGCTCGGACCAGCGCAAATAACGGGGCACCGCCGGTTCAACGGCATTCACCGCCCTTTTATGAAGCTTCTGATCGCACTTGTCCAAGCTAGTGGTGAAGACATGATACTGTCCACTATTCAACTGCTTCGGGTTGCTCTGGTAACCCGACTGCTGCTGCTGCTACTGATTGCCTTGATGATTGTAACTACCTTGGTTACCCTGATTACTTTGATTGTTATATCCACCCTAATTACCGTGGAAGCATGAACCGGAATTTCCTCCATCATAACCCGGCCCATGGGACCCGGGGCCCGAACCGCCTCCTGGTCCATGATCATACCAGAAATAATCAGAATTTTTGAACTCTTGCATGATGTAACAATCTTTCCAGAGGTGCGTGGACGGGACCTCCTTCGTCCCATGCTTTGGACAGGGCTGGTTCAACAGATAAGACAAACGGTCCGGATTAGGACTGGGCCCTCCATCGCGCTGGGGCGGTTTACCCTTACGCCGCTGGCCCTTGTCATGTGTATTAGTATTAGCCACAAAGTCTAAACCGTGGTCCGCCTTACGCTTGCCGCCGTGGTGCTGCCCCTTGGCGTTGCCGCTCTTTTTTCCCTTCCCCGTCTTATCATCGTCAGACTCGGGATCCTTGGTACTATCAGAGTCGGCATACTTCACCAGTGCAACCATGAGGGTTCCCATGTCATTACAATGACGTTTGAGCCGTCCCAACTTCAACTTCAGGGGTTCAAACCGGCAATTGCCTTCCCATGTTAAAACTGTGGTGTCAGCGTTGATGCGGTCCGATGAATGCAAAATCTCCGAAACCCGGCGCACCCAATGGGTAATTGACTCTCCTTCCTCCTGGACACAGGCAACTAAATCCACAATTGACATGGGCTGCTTGCATGTATCCTTGAAATTCTGAATAAACCGGGCTCTCAACTCGGCCCATGACCTGATAGAATTAGCCGGTAAGGTCTTTAGCCAAGTGCGGGCCGTCCCTTCTAGCATCATGGTGAAGTATTTCGCACATGCCGCATCATCCACATCCAGCATCTCCATGGCCATCTCATAGCTTTTGACGCATGTTTCAGGGGATAAATCGGCGGTGTAATTCGGCACCTTGCGCGGGCCGTTGAAATCCTTGGGCAGGCGCACATTGCGCAATTCCGGGACGAGACACGGCACTCGCAAAGAACTAGAGGTAACTCCTGGTTCCACCGATGTGGTTGGACGAACCGGAGTAAGCTGACAGGCTTCATGCTGCGCCGCTAACTCGGCCTCTCTGCGTGCCTGAGCCCGGTCCACCACCTCCTGAGCATCACCAGCACCACCCTCCGGGTTATTGCCACGGGGCGGATCACGGTTCCGCGCATTGCTTGACACTGCCAATTCATCCATACGCCTGCTGTAACTCCGGCTTGGACGGGGAGTGGAATGAGTCCGTTCGCGACTATATGAATAAGCCTCCTGTTGAACCAAGGATGTCTGAAGAAGCTCCTTAAGCCGACGCGTCTCGACCGCCGCCGGAGAATCACCTTCGATCGGGATGGCGGCCAGCCGTGAAGCAGCAGCGACAATGTAGTCGACCGGGTTAGAGTAGTGACCCGGTGGCGTGGGGGCTACTGGTGTTACAATGTTGTTCTGACGAGGCGGATCCACCAAACATGGCTGAACCGGCACCCCTGCTCCAGGTGCCTCCGCCCGGTTTACCACTGGCGGATTACTGGTCCCTGCTCCTGGGGTGTTAAAGAGATTTCTAGAGTCATAAACCGACGGCAGGCGAGATCGGTACCTCCTCTTCAGGACTTCGTTCGACGCACTCTGATCCAGCATAATCCGGTAAGCTTGTGCATCCAAAGCGGCCCGCTCCGCGGCCATCCTGGTATCCTCAGCTGCTAAGTCGGCTTTGGCCTGGGCGATCTGATCTTTCACTTTCGCGATTTCCGGATTGTGTGCATCCTGATCCACCGGGTTAACCTCCGCCATCAGCGTTGCCAACGCATCAAACAAATCAGAAAGAACCTGAGCTGGCGGTCGCACAGGGCCTCCTGCCCCGGCCGCTGTTGCCGCTGTCGATCCGGAAATCATCGTCGCTGCGGTCGAAGAGTGGAGCGCCGGTTGCGTACCGGCCATGAAGATCGCAACCCGGTTTGGCAGATCGAAGGGGTCCGGAATACTGTCGCCATCGGAATATCCCCCAATCCGGCCATCTTGTAACTGATATAATGACTCGGTCTCTCCGGTCGATGACTCGTCACCGGAATAAACGACGGTCTCACCACCAGATTCTAATCTATCCTCAGATTCCCCTCCATGGATAACTCCCACGAAGGCACGCTTCATGACAGGCTTGACCCGGGCAGATCTCGCACGCTGAGCCATTTCGACGAGGTCGGTGCAGATGTGCGGCTCAGGGCCCGGTTCGCCGATCTTGCCAATGAAAACGTGTATGCCACCAAAGGGGACCCGGTACCCGTACTCGATTGAGCCGGCCTCGGGGCCCCAGCCTGCATCGTCGATGTAGAGCTTGCCGCGACGACTCTTGGTCATCCGGCCCACAGCGTAACCCTTGAGTCCTTTGAAGTTGCCCTCCAAGAACTTCAAACCATCGTGCGATAGCCCCACGGTGGGCGCCAACTGTTGTGGTTTTGTCACCGCAGATGTCCTAGAGAAAGGACTTAGTCATGGAGCCATCGCTACGGGTTAACTTAAAGGGGTTAAAGCGGACAGGGGACGCAAGAGAGTTTTATACTAGTTCGGCCCCTTACGATGAAGGTAAAAGACTACGTCCAGTTGTGATGGAATTGCTAGGGTTTCGATGACCAGGGAGTGAATACGCTTTGCCTGAGTCTCGAGTTGTTGTCTGTTGTGCCTGAACCGCCGCCGGGTCATCCCCTTATATACATGGGTTGACGCCCGTCGGTTTACAGAATCCCGAGGCCGGCTCATAATCGTGTCCGGCTCGGTCTCTCCTACTTCTATCTTACAATACAAGTTTACATATAAATGCCGGTTTATGTCTACAGGCCTTAAACCGGCTTTGGGCCCTGGGCCTCCATAAAGCGTCACCGTCTGTCTTCATGGACTTCAGATACATATGAACTACTTATGGGGTTAACTCGGCCTCTCCTGGCCGGTTTACGCCCAGTGGTAATATCCCCAACAGGTTGTGTCACAGGTTAAGTGGCCCACCCCCAACCCCTCGGGTTCAACCGCTGTCGATCTCATCCATGGCCCCGCTGCTGATCTCCTCTGGCTCGCTGTCAACAATTTGCCATTCTACATCGCCATCGAGCCCCTTTTGTCATTTCTGAAGGACGCGTTCTGCGACGCTGGCTTGGGATCCACAACTTCCAAGTCAGACCTCATCGACGGCGACCACGAGGAGGGCACCCTCTCCGGCTCTTCCAAGGGGAAAGAGCCCACCTACTCTTCTAAGGGGAAAGCGCCCGTCTGTGACATCAGGGAGGGCACCCTACAGGCATGCTCTTCCAAGGGGAAGGAGCCCATCTACGACAACATGGAGAGCATCCAGGGTCCGTGCTCCTCCCATGGGAACGAGCCCATCTATGACAAGTGAGGAAACCCATGATTTGTTTATTTCAGTTGTTCACAATGTGATGCTCTATATGTGCACTTATTTACTGTGTAGTATATTTCATCAATCCAGTTTTAAACATACCGATAGGAATGCATATATTTGCTTGCTGTTAAGCCTGTTATAGCTAGCATATGCCTCTTTTAAAGTTTTTTGATTGTTCAGTTGTTTGTAGTTACCATATCTTTAGTTTCAGATGCTATCTTTGGTTGTTCGTAGTATGCCTGGTTTATTCCAGTTATTCAGAACGTGATGTTCTATATGTGCAAGTATGAACTATGCAGTTCAATTTCATCAGTACCAGTTTCAACAATACCACTATGAATGACTACATTTGGTTGCTGCATATTGTAGTTAACACGCCTTTGCATTTTTATTTAAGCATAACTAGTGTACTTAGACCGGCACAATACTAGCTTGAATGACCATGTTTGCTTGTTGTTAAATGTTAGGCCTGTTGCAGTTAGCACACCTTTCCACTTGTTTTGCTTTGCTAGCATGCTTAAACCTGCAAACTGAAGCTATCTTTTGGAGATTATTTTGTCTGCCATGTGTAATTTTGGTTGATGTTTAGCCTGTTGTGCTTAACATGCTTCTTGATGTACCTACACAGGACAGTTTTGGGAACGACTACTGTTTTCCATCGAGGTTAGTTTCATCCCATGGCTTATATCTTCTCACTGTTCAGGATATCCGTAGCTGGTACCATATAGGCCGGCGGCTGATAAGGAACTAATCGGTGAATCGGACGTTTAACTAAATATATCTGCAACCCATTTTTCCTTGGTTAACTAGGACCATATGTAATATATCTGAGGCTACATAGCAACATGCACTGTACTTATTGTCTAAATATGCAATCCTAGGCTGCATAGCAACAAGGAAGAGTGTTACATTAATGTTCTAACGATGTCTAGATATACGTAGAAGAGCAGCAGCAGCAGCAACAACAACACAACCCTGTTTGGATACTCAACTTAGCTAGAGGTTAGAGTTAGTTTCTAGCTCATTACTAACCCTGAACTAACTCCACCCAAAGAGTTGTTTGGATGTCAGGGTTAGATTGACAATAAATGCACTAGGAGAACTAGCTCCAATTAGCACCTCTTGGGTTGGATACTAGTTTTTTTGGGTGGGTTATAGATGCAATTAGCTCAAACTAGCCCTGATGTTTAGATATACTTTAGGGCTATTTGAGCCCGAACTAGCTCAAACTAACTGTAACCCGTGGATACAGCAGCAGATAAGTTTTAAGAATGAACTGAACTCCTTCCGTCCCATAATATAAGATGTTAATTCATCTAATATGTGAGTATATTGGATGTTATAAGATAATCCCTCCGTTCCTAAATATTTGTCTTTTTAGAGATTTCAAATGGACTACCACATACGGATGTATATAGACATATTATAAAAGAGTGTTGTACTACATCATTGTCTAATTGCTGTTTAGCATCTAATATTAACTTGGTGCTTTTAGGTACATATGTCATTGGTAAAGATCCGTGTTTCGACCCTTTCTGCGTATGGGGCAATGAGATATTGATGAACCAGCATCAAGTGAGGAAGCTGATAAAGATTGTTAGTAAAATGGGTCCAAAGATGGCAATTAAACTATTTGTTTACACTTTATCCAAGACAACAACGAACTGCAGGATGGTAAGTAAGAACTCTGCAGCCTTCTTTTTACTGCCCATAATGAGTTGTGTTAGATGACAATGTTTGAAATCTTATTCCTTTGTAGTGGTTGCCAAAGCAGTTTACTCAAGATTACCTCTCAAACTACATGATTGGTGGGCATGCAAAGGTTAAAGTATTTCTACCAGAACACGATGATTATCTAGATGTTTTCATGAAGACCGTGAAGGATGGGCGGTCGGCCATCACAAGGGGTTGGACTAGAGTCGTGCGTGCCTTCTGCATGGAGGAGGGCACAATATGGGCATTCCGCTTCACCTTGTTCAGCAACCAGAATATATTTTGCCTCTTTCTTTACCATCTTTAATAGTACAAGTATACAACTGGGGTTCATCATTCTTTATTTGGTTCTTATGGAATTCTTGAACATATGTACCTATGAATCGAATAATGCATTGGTTGTTCGAACCTGATGGATATGAATAAAGCTATAGCATACATTCAAATTCAAATCCAAATCCGGTACAATTTGGAAAAGCAGCAATTAAATTACAGTGAAATTATGCTCTCCAGGTTGTTACGGCACACACGGTTGGTAAAACACATACGTTTGCGATATGCACCATAATCCGAGACGGTTCATAGAGAGGAAACGTGTGCAAGCATGCACACAGTTGCCATTTGCAAAGCATGTGCGATGTCAGGCAATATCACAAACGGTGCAGGCAAACTAAAAGTTTGTGTTAGTTTCCTTATCATACACGATTCGCAACCATGAACTGTTTCTGATGAAGTATGCATCATAAACATTGCACCACAAAATAGCGTGTGCGATAGTTGTCGTGTACGACGATGTTATGACGGTCCGACGTTTCGTAATCCTGTCCGACACTCGTATGACGATTACCTAATCTTCTTAATGGTGAACCATTTGTGATGGGCCGCACATCATACACGTTCTATAATAGTGAACCATTTGTGATGGGTTGTGCATCGTAAACGTAGCACCACAGAATACTGACTGCGATGGCAATGCGAGCAGAAACGAGTAGGAGTACTGTAGGGGCCCTATCCCCGACGGTTTTTGGGTCGTGTGGGAAGGACCCCCCTATCGCCCACACTCACTTGGCGATGGTTCCAAATGCCGTCGCGGAAAGGGGTTTTAAACCATTTGTTTAGGACCGACGCGCACCAGTGGATGTTCACATTGGGAGAGTCGAAGAGAGAGACCCGTGGAGTCGTCTCAATGGCAACGGAGACCATGGCAACTGTCTCACCATCTTCATCATCATCATCCTCATTGTACTCTTCTTGTGCCACCAACCCCTTGGGAGGAGTCTTCTTGGTGAAGTTGCTCTTGTTGGGGAAGGACTTGGCCTTGTCTTTTCGGATGAGCTTGCCACCATTGTCTTCCCTCTTATCATAGGGACACTCCGCAACAAAGTGACTCACATTGCCACAATTGTAGCAAGTCCTCACTTGTTGCTTGCTCTTTGTGCCACTTGAGTTGTTCTTGTTGAAGTTGGGCCTTGAGTTCTTCTTGCTCCAAAATTGCCTTGAAGCAAGAGCCATGTGCTCATGATAAGCATATTTTGTATCTTCGGGGTTGCTCTCCTCTTCTTCCTCTTCATCCTCTCCTTCCACACTAACCTTGGCCTTCAAAGCAAGGTTGGGCTTCTTAGCTCTTTGAGAGCACAACACCCCATTGTCGGCGGTCTTGTCCAAGATCTTCATTGCCACAAACTCATCCAAGACTTCACTTGAGGACAAGGTGTGGAAGTCCGGTCTTTGACGGATGACGGAGGACATGGCCTTGTGATAAGGCATCATGGCGTTGAGGAACTTGCGCTTGATCCAATTGTCATCCGTATCCTTGCTCCCATGATCTCGGAGTGAGACCGCGAGAGTGGTTAACCTCCGGTAAAGCTCACAAGGTTCTTCATCTTCATTCATTGCAAACTCATCGGCCTCATCTTGCACCACTTCATAGTTGGAGCGTTGAATGCTTGCGCTTCCCTTGTAAGGGGAAACAACATGGTGCCATGCTTCCTTGGCCATGGTGAAAGGTCGGAGATGTGCAAGATCTTCGGATGGAATTGCATCTTGGATGATGAAGAGAGCATTCTCGTTGAATTGATGATCCGCGGCTTCTCTAGGGGTGAAGTTGCTTGGGTCATGCGGATAAAAACCTTGCTCAATGATTCTCTAAAGGTTAGTATTAACATGGTTTAAATGACGTTTAAAGCGATATACCCAAGCATCAAAATCCTCATTTTTCACAATCTTAGGAGGAGGGCTGGCATGATTTAAATGAGTGGAGAGAATAGGTCCTCCATAAGTAGGAGGTGGTTCCACATGGGCAAAGATGCCACTACCATTTTTACCACTAGACAATGGAACTTTCTCACTAGTAGCTTCCCTCCGTCAATCAGTACTCGGGAAAACGGGCAGCTCGCCTTTCTGTCGCGAGGATGGCGTCCAATACCAACGCATAAGAGCCGGGAGACGGCATCACCTCTGGGTGACCGGCCCGGCTCTAACTGATAGGCCTCTCAGACCAATGCATAAACTCTGGGTTGTTGGAGGCGACCGCATTGACTTCTTGCTGTTGTCGGCGCCGATTGCGTCTGTCTTCAGCTTGACTTGTGAAGACGACGTAGGCGGCATGCTCGTTCGTGAACTCGTCTTGAATGGCTCCGACTGCTGGTTGAGCAGCCGGCTGCTGAGGGGCTGGAGGCGGCACTAGTCCCTCACCTTTGGAGATTCGCGTGAGCCAATGACACTTCCGAGTCATATGGTTGGACGGCTTCACGCCGTTGTGGAACTTGCAGGGGCATCAAGGGTTTGCTCGTAGAAGAAAGCCGGCTGCCAAGCCGGCCTTCCACCCTTCTGCTTCTTGGGCACAGGCCGCTCTTCAGGTTGTTCGTCTTCGACTGTGGCTACTAGCTGACTGCTCGAAGGCGGCATAGGGGCCTTGCGCTTGTGGTCGTTCGGGTGCGGGCATCGATTGGAATCACCGGCCGCCGTCTTGGGAGCCGGAACGAGCACCTTTCCAGCCACTCGAAGCTCAGTCTTCATTGAAGAGTCGGCCGTGGCGTACTTGTCTGCTATGATCAGCAGCTCGTCGAGGGTAGTCGGCTCGTCGCAGAGGAGTCGGTGCTTGAGGAGGGTGCCCTCTCGGCACCCGGCGGTGAAGTACTCTATGGCCTGAACCTCGTGCACCCCTTCGCAGTAGTTGCGGAGCTCGGCCCAACGCGTGAGGTAGTTGCGAGTTGATTCGCTGGGCCCTTGGATGCACAAGGAAAGCTGGGGGGCTTGGGAGGCTGCTTGTATGTGCTGGTGAAGTTGCGGATGAAGACTTTCGTGAAGTCTAGCCAGCTATTGACGCTGTTGGGCTTGAGGCTGTTAAACCAGGTGCGTGCCGTGCCTTGAAGCATGAGCGGGACGTACTTCACGGCAACGCGCCTGTTGCCGTTTGCTATGCTGACTGCGGTGGAGTAGTCGATCAACCAGTCTTACGGCTTCATGGAGCCGTTGTATTTTGGCGTGTCTCTTGGGAGTGAGAACCCTTTGGGGAAGGGCTCGTCGCGGATGCAGGGGCCAAAGCAAGGCGGGCCGACATCATCTTCTTCTTCTAGCACCAAGGATCGCGCTAGGCAGTCGTTCTGATGGTGGGCGTCATTCTCGCCGACTCCTTCGGTGGCCTAGTCGGTCACCGAGAGTCGGATGCGTGACAGGCAGCGGGGTGGGATATCTCTCCCCACGAGGCGGGGGAGGAGGCGGATTGCCTTGTCATTCCACGGCTTAGGGGAGGCCTTTTGCGTCGTGCTCAATGGTGAGCCGAGTCCGACTGCGGCTAGCAGCCGGCTCCTTTTCTTTTCTTGCGCGGGCGCTGCTTCCAGGATGTCGCGGCGTGCTCTCGGCCTGGGGTAGGACTTTCAGCGCGGGGGCCGGCTTCATGCCGCTCTGCGGCCGCGTCGATCAGCTGGTGGATGCGTCTAGTCATGTAGGGGAGCTCGTCGGCCCCCATCCCGTTTAGCTCGTCTACGGCCGCCTGAGTGGCACACAGGTTCTCGAGTGGCGTGGCGTAGACTGGGCGGTCTGCTCCCAGCATGTTGGCGATGGCCGCGCCGTGCTTCTTGACGATGACGGCTCGGCTCGGCCCGCCAGGAGGCGGCGTACCAAAGGCAGCGCGGTCAACTTCGCGCTGGTGAGCCTCAGTGAGGCGTCTCATGGATGCTATCTTCTGGCCCTCCGCGATGAGGGCGAGGCGGCGTGCCTCCAGTGTCTCGGCATTGGCGTCGGCCGGGATGGGGGCGGACAGGTCGTGTAGCGCCGCTTGTAGGGCGTCGTGGGCGTTCTCGCCTGAGGCGGCGCCATGGCTGATGACCAGCACCTCAGTGACAGTGCTGCCGCCACTGTCGGCTCAAGGAAGAGGGTCGTCGATGATCACCACGTTGGTGGGGAAGGCGTCGAGCGATGCCATGTCGGAGTCGACAAGCATCTGGTCGGTGGAGCCGACCGACTCCAAATCCACAGCAGGCTCGCTGGAGACATGAAGCTAGTCGAGGAGGCTGACGAGGCGGCTCTCGGGGCAGTCTGTGCCCGCGTCGGACGCAGGCTCGTCGGAGATGCGAGCCTTGCCAAGAAGATTGGCGAGGCAGCTCACCGCGCAGGTGTCGTCGGCGCCTTGCAGCGCGTTGGGGCAAGCGCCATCGGGCGTGCCGGGCTGGCTACGCTCGCTGGGAAGGAAATGGGTTCCCGTCCAGAATAGGTCTTCGGACAACGGTGCACCTGGCCCCACGGTGGGCGCCAAATGTCGGGTGGTAGGTGCCACATATGCCAACGAGTGGCTTATCATCGTGGGAGCCAGTAAGACATCGCCGGTGCTTGGAAACGGGATAAGGCGAAGACATGCACGCCTGTGAATCTTACCCAGGTTTTGGGCTCTCCGTGGAGATAATACCCCTAGTCCTGGTCTGCGGGGTCTCCGCATGATCACTAGATCAACACAAGTGGCTACAAGTAGCTCCTTGAGCTGTTTTGCTAGAGGAGGAAGAAGGGCAAGGCTATCTCTCCTCTTCTCTCTACGTGGTGTCTAAAACTCTAAGAGATCAATCCTTTGCATGGGCGCCCTGGGGGGTTTATATAGGCCTACCCCCAGGGGTAGAATGGTAATCCGGCTGGATGTGGGTCCAGGCCATCAGTGTCTGTATCCGCCGGCTTCTCCGCCGGCCGTTGGGGCCCGCCGACTGGTGGGTCCCACCGGCTGCTGGTTACTGTAGCCTCGCCCCTGATGACGAGGGCTTTGCCGAGGTATGCATGGCTACAGTGCCGCCGTCCAGTGGACCCTCACTGTAGCCTTACCTCATCTTGTCTACTTAATGATGTACATACTTCAAGGGAGTGACGTAGCCAGCAGTTGGGAGCCGGCTACACCCCAGGCCGACTAGGGGGCTTGGCCGCCTTCGAGCGTCTCTCTGGCTGAAGGGGCCCGCCGCCCGCGGGCCGTACTGCCACCCGGTCGTGGGTGGCGTCATGGTCAACATGGCTACAGTGCCGCGCCGGATGGGGGATGGCTGACCCGTACGGCACACTGTGGCAAGGCGTGCTCCGGGATTCGGGGGTGGCAGACTTTACTGTAGCCACGCCTCGTCTTGTCACCGTTATGTGGGTTTAGTCCTTGAGGGTGCAATCATGGCCACTTGCCGGGAGTAGGTCTTCTTGTGGCCGGCTTCTTGGAGTCGGCCTTCTTTGTGGCCGGCTTCTTGGAGGGTTTCAAGGTCGGGCCGCCTTCCCGTAGTCGGCCTGTGTGATAGCCGGCAGGGGGAAGGCAGCCCCGTGCTCTGGGTGCTTGAAGCCTCGATCGGCCTGATAATTTTTGAAGAGCCAGGTGGAGTCGGTTAGGCTACCCTTGGTCATTTACTCCGACAACGAGGGAGGGGGCTGCTAGCTACTTCGCACTTTGCTACGGTGAACCTCGGTTGGGGGGGCATGCATTCATATATAGCTTAGGATTCCCTTCGTGCCGACACGAGGGAGGAGGGGAGCTGCTAGCTACTTCGCAATTTGCTAGGTGAACCTCGGTTGAGGGGGAGGGGGCATGCATTCATAGTTTAGGATTCCCTTCGTGCCGACACAAGAGGGTGGGAGAAAGCAATATCGTGCGCTTTGCGAGAGAGCTTCCACATCGAAGTTGCATTTGGTATTTGAAAATCAAACCACCCTTTTGATACATAGAATTGGTCCACATGCAAGTGTGTTGGTGTTCTGACCCTCTCCCGCATTATTTTTCGTGAAATTTATGAACATTAGACATGTCGGATGACGCAACAGACACGGTTCACTCAAACTAACCGTGTGCCACTCCGGTGCACCTGTCACGCACACACCCGCACAGTACATTGGGCTCCACGAGGCTCCCCCTCTAAAAAATATCTGCCCGCTTCGAGGGTTTTTCTTTTTCATAACACACGGTTGTTATCTCCGGACCGTGTGCGATGTTTCTTGTTCCCAATCCCGCCTGCATCGAAAATATCTGCCGGCCTCGAGGGTTTTTATTTTTCATAACACACGGTTGTTATCTCCGGACCATGTGCGATGCATTATCATCAAAATTTTCAATAGCCCCGCATTTCACTCCCGCGTTTGACTCCCGCGTAGTAAAATTTTCAGTACCCGCGTCATTTCCTCAAACACCCCGTGCCCCCCTCCACACACACACACACACACACACACACCAAAACCTCCTCGGGTGTGTGTGCGCGAGCACACACACACACACACCCTCCCTAGCAAAGTCCCCGCCGCCGCCGCCGCCACAAGGCCACCATGGTCAGCATCTGCCGGTTTGCCCGTGTAGCTTACCCACACCGATCTCCAGACCAAGGCCGCCCTGTGTTTCTTAGATGACGCCTGCCAAACGCCCCCTTTCCGACAGATCCCCATCCCCAGAGCGTCGCAGCCTAAGCCCGGCTATGTTTCCCGTGGAGCTCGAGGAGCGACTGGCCCAAAAGAGGAGTATAGCGGTCTCTTCGCCCGACGTCGCTGAGGAAGCTGACGACCATTACTAGCGGGAGGCACTCAAGCAGCGGGCTAGAGTATGCGGGCATGTCTCATCCGCCGGCTACGACATCGACGCCCTGAGGCGGGTTGTGTCGTGGTTTTGTCACGACAGATGTCCTAGAGAAAGGACTTAGTCGTGGAGCCATCGCTACGGGTTAACTTAAAGGGGTTAAAGCGGACAAGGGATGCAAGAGAGTTTTATACTAGTTCGGCCCCTTACGATGAAGGTAAAAGCCTACGTCTAGTTGTGATGGAATTGCTGGGGTTTCGATGACTAGGGAGCGAATACGCTTTGCCTAAGTCTCGAGTTGTTGTCTGTTCTTCCTGAACCGCCACCGGGTCGTCCCCTTATATACATGGGTTGATGCCCGTCGGTTTACAGAATCCCGAGGCCGGCTCATAATCGTGTCCGGCTCGGTCTCTGCTAATTCTATCTTACAATAAAAGTTTACATATCAATGCCGGTTTATGTCTACAGGCCTTAAACCGGCTTTGGGCCCTGGGCCTCCATAAAGCGTCACCGTCTGTCTTCATGGACTTCAGATACAGATGAACTACTTATGGGGTTAACCCGGCCTCTCCTGGCCTGTTTTTGCCCAGTGGTAATATCCCCAACATTAGGCCCCAGATTGATTTGAACTGGTTCATGTCAATCCTCAATACTTAAGAAATTTTCTTCTTCAACATCTTCACATGATCTTGTAAACCGCCGTGACATCATCTTCTAGGATCATGGTAAACCGCCGTGACATCACCTGTTATTTAAAACTGTGTATAATCCACCTTCATTAATGAGCCTCTGACAATCGATGCGACAGCTCTGCCTCATATCAAAAATTTAGGCTCCTCGATTTTCGCGCCTGACGCTTATCTTTCTACCCTTATAAATAGGGCCAGGGGTTCTTTCCATTTCCCCCCTCGTGCCTCTTCGCGTCGTCGTCTTCCTCGCGCCGACCAACCCTTGAGCTCTGCCGCCGCCGTCGTCCATAATCTCTGCTTGGACAAAGGCCGCTGCATCAACCTAATCGTATCAGAGAAAAGCGGTGATCCTCCGCTGCTTCCTCCTGCACCAGTAAGCCCCTCTTCTTCTCGCCCTAGATCCGCCATTAGGGTTCGATGTTCTTCATAGCTTGAAGCTGTTCTTCCTTCGGTAGCACCAATGGCCGGTTAGATCTGACTATTTTCAGCGCCTTTTGTAGTTTAGAATCATTTCTTCTTGTTAAGGAACCTACTTGATATCCAACTCATCTGAACGTACTGAACTTTTTGAGCGCTTGATATTAGACCAGAATATATTTTGATTATCCAACGCATGACATATCTGAAATTCCCATGCCAAACTGTGAACTTGTTTTTTTCTTCACTTATACATCTTGATACTTATACATTTAATGCCAGATTAGGCGGTTTCACTTCACAGAAAAAATGATGACCCGGTAGATACCATTAGTCCCCTGTTGAATCGCCAATGCATTACACTGTTTCCATTGTTAGACTCCGGTTTATGAATAACCAAATCCGTTTTATCAATATGCTTGTATCCTTATACCGCTGTATAGTTGTCCACTGTAAATCTTAAACCGCCAATAATCATGTTTCAGATCTTTCATTGCCATGGCCAAGCAAGTCTATGAATGCAATTGGGCTCCTTCTCGACTAACCGAAGAACAGTTAAACAATCTTGTTAAAACAGGCGCTTTAGCCAAGAAAGATGTCATCCACTGGAGGGTCCCTGGCCCGAAAAATCCTCCTACACCCAAGGACGGAGAGGTAGTCGTGTTTGCTGATCATCTGAGTCGAGGTTTTAGCCCTCCCGGTTCGAAATTTTTCCGAGATGTACTAGCCAATTTTCAGCTGCGCCCTCAAGACATCGGTCCCAATTCTGTGACCAACATCTGCCACTTCCAAGTCTTCTGCGAGGTTTATTTGCAAGAGGAACCTACAGTCGAACTGTTTAGGGATTTCTTTCACTTAAACCGTCGCACAGAGTTCTCGGATGGACCCAATACGGAACTGGGCGGAATGGCGGTTCAGAAAAGGAAGGAAGTCACCTTCCCTCATCCCAAACTCCACAGTAACCCCAAAGAGTGGAACTAGACTTGGTTTTATTGCATGGATACATCTCTACCTGATGAAAACCCCCTTCCGGGTTACCGCCCTAAACGCCTTAGCAACACACATCCTTTTCCTCAGAGGTTGACGGCAAAAGAAAGGGCCTACTATGCTCCCCAATTACCAAAGCTTTCATGGCGAACGGTTTGACAGGAGTTGATCTTTCTCGTTGCTGGATAAGCTGGAGTATTCTGCCCTTAAGCCGGCGCTCCAGTTTGATGTGTGAGTATACGGGGAGTTTGAAGGATGCTCAGCGGCACATTGACATTCATCTTACAGATGCAGAAGTCACTGAGGCTGTAAAGAAAATGTTGAACGAACCGGAGGCTGTCTGTGCCCAAACTGGACTACTCCCTTTCTGCGCTTTCAACAAACCGCCAACTGTAAGAATCATATAATCTTTTTATTTGAAGTTGTTTTTGTCCAAATATTCTCTGAAAGTGTGATTATTTTCTGACAGGGTGATGGTCCATTCTGGAACAAGAAACCACCACAAGACAAACCGGTCAAGCCGGAAGATAAACCGGTCAAACCAGTTCGTCCAAAGACCAAGGTTATAAAAAAACCTACCAAGAAAAGGACCACTGCATCCTCCGAGCTACCAGCTGGTGACAATGTGGGTAATCTGGAATCAGAGGTAGAACTTGACTCTCTCGGTTCATTTTTCGTACATCTCATTGACAATGATTATTATCAGGACGACGCTGAAGGCAGTCATGCTGATGACGTAGAGGTAACCATTCTTTCCTCCGATTCAGATCCTGTGCCAACATAAAAAATCCGTCAAGCAAACCGGAAAGTAAAATTTTCTCACCCCCTTGCTTAGTTGGACCCAAACTTTCTTTTGAAGACGCAGCAGCACGAGGCTCGCCGCACAACCCGGCACAACTTTTTAGGTAGTTGCCTCCGCCGGTTTACCGAACAGTCCGGTTCGGAAACGCCGATCAGAGGTCTCTTATCCCATTGATACTTCATGCCCCAAAGCAGGTTGTTTCCGCCAGCCTCTTAACCCGTTTGATTCAAATTATCAGGGCACTTCTCACTCTTCTTCTGGCGAGTCGTCGGCCACAAAACTTCCAACCCTCAAAACGGTTCTTGGGTGAGCTATACACTTGTTGTTATCCTTGATGTTGCTATTTTGATATACTGTATTGATCCTCATGTTTATTTTTCTCAGCGCCAAGCCCAGGCCCAGCAAGAACGTTCGGTTGAATAAACCGGCTGATGAAGACGTGGCTGTTGAACCGGAGAAAACTCCAGATCCTGAAGAGACCAACATTGATGCCATACTGAACGACCCACCGCCTCAAGATCATGACTTTGTTGCTGAGCAGGCAGAAGTTGACACCACAAGCCATGCTGACCAGCCAAATAGCCCTGTCCGAACTGACAATAAACCGGTAAGTCCAGTTAAAAATACTGACAAACCGCCAACCCTAGTAACGGCTGCTGATGACAAAGATGATGACATTATGATTACTGGCACTGGCCATACCGCTCCGGGCAATCCTGTCGCTTTGTCAAAGCATACTGCCAAAGATGAGCTCTCTGCAATTGGCAAAGGAAAATGGAACGCCGATTTCTCAAATTATGCCCATCTGAATGCTCAAGACCTTCACTCTCGCTTCCTGAACCGTCTGTACACCAGCCGTGACTATGAAGCCGGTTTGGTAAATATGATGAAGGAGCGCTATGAGGTAACTTCATAAGTGTTTCTCTCTTATATTTAATTGCAGCTTATCAACCCCAGTAGCCCCCAAGGGTCGGTTTAACTTTATAAAGATGAACCGGGACTTTGTGGAAAAATTCCCATATCAGCATTTTATGAGCAAATACACATTAGACCCCAAGTGCCAAGCTTAATAGTTGTATTGTGCTTGGGACTTGTAAAAATTTCTGATAAAGAGCAAATATGCATTAGCCCCCAAGTACTAAGGGCATAACTTGTTATGTACTTGGTACTTCAAATATGTACTGTCAACTTATTATATATCTGTCTCTTTGTAGGCTGAACTGAGCAAGAAGGAAAGCCAAACCGCTGATCTGCAACAGAACATCATGTCTCAACAAGCTGAAACCTCCAAAGCGAAGGAAGAATTGACCTGCGCTTTAGGCGCTATGGAGAAACTGAAAGAGGGCTTCAACAAAGAGCGGGCGGTTTGGGAGACTAAAAAATCCGCTTTGATAAAAAGGGCTGAAAAAGCAGAAGCCGCTCTTAAACCGGTGGTTGATGAACTGACCGGCGTAAGGCGGCAGATTCATGCCATGACTGCGGCTGTGTTCGGTAAAACATGTTTTCCTTAATACTTTCAATATATCTCTCCCATGTGTTGTCGGTTTACTGATGTGTACAATGGTGCAGGAACTCGCATTAGCCATCTGGGCTCTGATGTACAGAAGAAGTTGAAAGCCGCCTACACGCTGATAGAGCAGTTATATACCGGTGCACAACGGATCATCTGTGCCGCTTCACACAACAAGCCTCCCTCCACTTTAATTAAGGAAACCTTATCAAGGTTGTCGATGTTGCCTGCCCGGGTGGAAGAGCTAAAGAGATCTACTGCAAGGGCGGGTGCTTTGACCGCACTAACCCGGGCAAAAGCATGGGTACCTGACCTTGATCCGGTGGAAGTGGCTAAAGGCTATCCCAGCTTAAAAGAAGACGGATCAGAATTTGATCAGGAGGATCTCCGCGCCATAAACCGGGAAGTACGTCCACTAGCTTGTCAATTGGCTGAAGAAGCTGATCTTTCTTTTTACCAAGCGAGCTATGACACCAATAACAAATGAGTTGCTGCACCAACTCCTGAAGCGCAAAATCTGATCCCTCCAATCCGTAAGCACACTTATGCCCATGATATTGAACCGTCAACCCTTATAAGCGATGAAGCTGTGTTCCAAGCTTTAACTAGGATTGACTGGACAACTGTTGACTTCCAATTGCTGGTTAGAGACGAAGAAGATGAACCGGTGCAAGATGATCCGCAGCCGTCAGGTCAAGCTGATAAGCAATCATAATCCGGGGGCCGGTTTAGTCATCCACGTGCTGCAATGCTTATTGAGAAACAATTATCCCTTTGGGCACTGAAAGACCTTGTAATAGGCTAGTTAAAACACTTGGTATGTTATGCCTTCGTGCATATTTATCTGCAACTCATGCGTGTTAATCCGCCATGCTTAAGATATAATGTTCATAATCCATAGCTATTTATTCAAGTTGTTCCTGTAGATAAGAAGCTTAAAGCGCCCTGGCAGTTTACCACCGAGCGGGTCATGATACCCAAATATCTATATGACCGAGGTTTATAACTAAGGTTGTAAAAGATAACCAAATATGGAAATATATGATACCTGTGACCTTTAGGCATAGTGTTGGCTGACCAACTTTGTAATGAGGGTAATAACCCTAATCCAGAGTAGAAGTAACTCCTGTTATATGATGCCGGTTTATCAGAAAACCGTTTCGGGCTGTGATAAGCACCGGTTTATTCCATACTGGTGACTTTGAGTCAAAACCAGACCGGGCTGATAGTCTCCGGATTATAATTTGATCGTGTACTGACAACTTGTAGTTGACAGCCTAACCGGGTTGATAAACACCGGTTTTAAAAACATCACAAATCTTATGAAACAAAGAAAACTTAGCAAAAGGCAAATAAAAACTGTTGTAGTCGAGGCTTTTCACGGGCTGCCAGGCCCCAAATTCGAGGCTTTTCATGGGCTGCCAGGCCACTGAGTTAAACCATTTTTGCAAAGCCTTTTAAGATGGTCCTCAATCCTTAACCAATCATCGTTTTAACTTGACAAGTTCAGGGTCTTCATTTTAGAGTAACTTGTCAAAGTTCGAAGGGTCATACCAGGTTTACCTGGGCGAAGTGACTTACTTAAATAGGCAGGTTAACCTGGGGTTTTAGGTATATACACCAGGCTTCCAAGCCATGGCTTGATAGCCTGTTACAAGTGTAGATTCTTAGTTCATTTTGACAGCAAAGAATCCCCAAGCAACATTGTGAGCTGTGCTCAAAGGGTGCCTATGTTTGAGCTGTTGTTTTACAACACTCTCTTTGGCCCCGGATTGATGGGGCTTTGAGCCGATCAAGAGGTGTGACTGTGGTTCGGATACGACCAAGCCCCCAAGTGATGTTGTGGCATTGCGCCAATCAAGAGGCGTAGCTATGGTTTGGATACGACCAAGCCCCCAAGTGATGTTGTGGCATTGCGCCGATCAAGAGGTGTAGCTATGGTTCGGATACGACCAAGCCCCCAAGTGATGTAATATAAAGTTTTGAGAAGCTAAATCAAGGGGTAAACTGGACGCTACTTTGTAAGCTCCATGTAACCACACATGATGTAAGAAAAACAACAGATACCCCGCTTTAGCTAAGGTTCTGGTTTATTATAATATATACCATGTCATAATATGTACATAAGCAGAGCCTATAGCTCAAGTATAGTAGGGCCGAAGATGAGCAATATTCCATGGCCGGTTGGTCTCCTCCTCCAATTTACGTGAGTCTTTGCGCTCTCGAACACGGATTATGCAAAACATCCAGGAAGACGTTAGGTGGAACCGATTTACGTTGGGAACCCAAGCGGCTTAAAGCGTCCGCTGCTTAATTCTTCTGCCGGTCCACATGATCCACCTGATAACCTTTAAAGTGACCTGCAACAATATCCACCTCACGACGGTATGCTACCGTTAGTGGGTCCTTGGAATCCCAAGTGCCCGACACTTGTTGAGCCACCAGATCCGAGTCACTGAAGCACTTAACTCGGCTTAGGTTCATCTCCTTAGCCATCCGAAGACCATGGAGTAAAGCCTCATATTCAGCTGCATTGTTAGTGCAAGGGAACATTAAACGGAGAACATAACAAAACTTGTCACCTCGTGGGGAAGTTAATACGACTCTAGCCCCTGAGCCCTCCAATTGCCTGGACCCATCAAAATGAATAGTCCAATAAGTATGATCCGGCTTCTCGTCTGGCGATTGTAATTCTGTCCAATCATTGATGAAATCCACAAGTGCCTGAGATTTGATCGCCGTTTGGGGTATGTATTTCAACCCGTGAGGCCCGAGCTCTATAGCCCACTTAGCAATCCGGCCAGTTGCTTCCCTGTTCTGGATTATATCTCCCAACGGAGCAGAGCTGACCACCGTGATGGGATGACCTTGAAAATACTGCTTAAGCTTCCGGCTTGCCATAAAAACCCCATACACCAATTTTTGCCAATGCGGGTACCTCTGCTTGGACTCAATAAGTACCTCACTGATATAGTAGACCGGCCGTTGAACCGGATATTCCTTTCCGGCCTCCTTGCGCTCCACCATGATAGGCACACTAACAGCCCGAGCGTTAGCTGCCACATATAGCAACATTGGTTCTTTGTCAACCGAAGCAGTGAGAATCGGCGGATTAGCTAGCTGCTGCTTTAAGTCCTCCAATGCTTCATTAGCGGCGTCACTCCAAATGAAGTTATCCGTTTTCTTCAGCATTTGATATAAAGGGATGGCCTTCTCACCAAGGGGACTGATAAACTGGCTCAATGCGGCAATCCGGCCTGCCAGGCGTTGAACATCATTGATACACTTCGGTTTGGCCAAGGAGGTGATGGCTTTGATCTTTTCCGGATTAGCTACAATGCCTCTGTTAGACACCAAATAGCCCAAGTGCTTGCCTGCAGGTACACCAAAGATGCACTTGGCCGGATTAAGCATCATTTTATAAACCCGCAGGTTATCAAAGGTTTCCTTCAAGTCATCAATCAATGTCTCCTTGTTCCTTGATTTCACCACAATATCATCCACATAGGCGTGAACATTGTGGCCGATCTGTTTATCAAGACAATTCTGCACACACCGTTGATAAGTCACCTGGGCACTCTTGAGCCCAAAGGGCATGGACACATAGCAGAAGGCTCCAAAGGGAGTTATGAAGGTTGTCTTCTCCTGATCCTTAACTGCCATTTTGATCTGATGATAACCAGAATATGCATCCAAAAAGCTCAAACGCTCGCAACCCGCCGTAGCATCAATAATTTGATCAATACGAGGGAGGGCAAAGGGATCTGCCGGACAACCTTTGTTAAGGCCTGTGTAGTCCACACACATACGCCAAGTGCCGTTCTTTTTAAGGACCAGCACCGGATTAGCCAACCACTCAGGTTGGAATACTTCAACAATAAATCCAGCCGCCAAGAGCCTGGCTACTTCTTCTCCAATAGCTTTACGTCTTTCTTCATTGAACCGGTGGAGAAACTGCTTGACCGGTTTATACTTGGGATCAACATTGAGAGTGTGCTCAGCGAGTTCTCTCGGTACAGCTGGCATGTCAGAAGGCTTCCATGCAAAGATGTCCCGATTCTCACGGATGAACTCGATGAGCGCGCTTTCCTATTTCGGATCCAAGGTAGCGCTGATGCTAAACTGCTTGGACGAATCGCGAGGCACGAAGTCAACAAGCTTAGTCTCATCAGCCGATTTAAACTTCAGGGCCGGATCATGCTCTGTAGTTGGTTTCTTCAACGAAGTCATATCTGCTGGATCAACATTGTCCTTGTAAAACTTCACCTCTTCTGTTGCATAAACCGACTCAGCATAAGCCGCATCACCTTCTTCAAACTCCAGAGCAATCGTGCGGCTCCCATGCACGGTTATAGTTCCCTTGTGACCCGGCATCTTGAGCTGCAGATAGAAATAACAAGGCCATGCCATAAACTTAGCATAAGCTGGCCGTCCAAATAGGGCATGATACGGGCTTCTGATTTTCACCACTTCAGAGGTCAAGGTTTCTGATCTCGAGTCATGCTCATCTCCAAAAGCCACCTCCAGAGCTATCTTACCAACAAGATATGCCGACTTACCAGGCACCACACCATGGAACACCGTATTGGACGGTTTAAGATTTTTATTTGTTAATCCCATGCGACAGAAAGTTTCATAATAAAGGATATTGATACTACTCCCTCCATCCATGAGTACCTTAGTGAACTTATAACCTCCTACCTGAGGTGCCACCACAAGAGCCAGATGACCCGGATTGTCAACCCGGGGTGGATGATCTTCTCTACTCCAACAATCGGCAGCTCGGACCAGCGCAAATAACGGGGCACCGCCGGTTCAACGGCATTCACTGCCCTTTTATGAAGCTTCTGATCGCGCTTGTCCAAGCTAGTGGTGAAGACATGATACTGTCCGCTATTCAACTGCTTCGGGTTGCTCTGGTAACCCGACTGCTGCTGCTGCTACTGATTGCCTTGATGATTGTAACCACCTTGGTTACCCTGATTACTTTGATTGTTATATCCACCCTGATTACTGTGGAAGCAGGAACCGGAATTTCCTCCATCATAACCCGGCCCATGGGACCCGGGGCCCGAACCGCCTCCTGGTCCATGATCATACCGGAAAGAATCAGAATTTTTGAACTCTTGCATGATGTAACAATCTTTCCAGAGGTGCGTGGACGGGACCTCCTTTGTCCCATGCTTTGGACAGGGCTGGTTCAACAGATAAGACAAACGGTCCGGATTAGGACTTGGCCCTCCACCGCGCTGGGGTGGTTTACCCTTACGCCGCTGGCCGTTGTCATGTGTATTAGTATGAGCCACAAAGTCTAAACCGTGGTCCGCCTTACGCTTGCCGCCGTTTCCATGACCCGCCGGGTTGTGGTGCTGCCCCTTGGCGTTGCTGCTCTTTTTTCCCTTCCCCATCTTATCATCGTCAGACTCGGGATCCTTGGTACTATCAGAGTCGGCATACTTCACCAGTGCAGCCATGAGGGTTCCCATGTCATTACAATGACGTTTGAGCCGTCCCAACTTCAACTTCAGGGGTTCAAACCAGCAATTGCCTTCCAATGTTAAAACTGTGGTGTCAGCGTTGATGCGGTCCGATGAATGCAAAATCTTCGAAACCCGGCGCACCCAATGGGTTGTTAACTCTCCTTCCTACTGGACACAGGCAGCTAAATCCACAATTGACATGGGCTGCTTGCATGTATCCTTGAAATTCTGAATAAACCGGGCTCTCAACTCGGCCCATGACCTGATAGAATTAGCCGGTAAGCTCTTTAGCCAAGTGCGGGCCATCCCTTCTAGCATCATGGTGAAGTATTTCGCACATGCCGCATCATCCACATCCAGCATCTCCATGGCCATCTCATAGCTTTTGACCCATGTTTCAGGGGATAAATCGGCGGTGTAATTCGGCACCTTGCGCGGGCCTTTGAAATCCTTGGGCAGGCGCACATTGCGCAACGCCGGGACGAGACACGGCACTACCAAAGAACTAGAGGTAACTCCTGGTTCCACCGATGTGGTTGGACGAACCGGAGTAAGCTGACAGGCTTCATGCTGCGCCGCTAACTCGGCCTCTCTGCGTGCCCGAGGCCGGTCCACCACCTCCTGAGCATCACCAGCACCACCCGCTGGGTTATTGCCACGGGGCAGATCACGGTTCCACGCATTGCTTGACACTGCCAGTTCATCCATACGCTTGCTGTAACTCCGGCTTGGACGGGGAGTGGAATGAATCCGATCGCGACTATATGAATAAGCCTCCTGTTGAACCAAGGATGTCTGAAGAAGCTCCTTAACCCGACGCGTCTCGACCGTCGCCGGAGAATCGCCTTCGATCGGGATGGCCGCCAGCCGTGAAGCGGCAGAGACAATGTTGTCGATCGGGTTAGAGTAATGACCCGGTGGCGTGGGGGCTACTGGTGTTACAATGTTGTTCTGACGAGGCGGATCCACCAAACATGGCTGAACCGGCACCCCTGCTCCAAGTGCCTCCGCCCGGTTTACCACCAGCAGATTACAGGTCCTTGCTCCTGGGGTGTTAAATAGATTTCTAGAGTCATAAACCGGCGGCAGGCGAGATCGGTACCTCCTCTTCAGGACTTCGTTCGACGCACTCTAATCCAGCATAATCCGGTAAGCTTGTGCATCCAAAGCGGCCCGCTCCACGGCCATCCTGGTATCCTCAACTGCTAAGTCGGCTTTGGCCTGGGTGATCTAATCTTTCACTTTCGCGATTTCCGCATTGTGTGCATCCTGATCCACCGGGTTAACCTCCGCCATCAGCGTTGCCAACACGCCAAACAAATCAGATAGAACCTGAGCTGGCGGTCGCACAGGGCCTCCTGCCCCGGCCGCTGTTGCCGCTGTCGATCCGGAAATCATCGTCGCTGCGGTCGAAGAGTGGAGCGCCGGTTGCGTACCGGCCATGAAGATCGCAACCCGGTTTGGCAGATCGAAGGGGTCCGGAATACTGTCGCCATCGGAATAGCCCCCAATCCGGCCATCTTGTAACTGATATAACGACTCGGTCTCTCCGGTCGATGACTCGTCGCCGGAATAAACGACGGTCTCACCACCAGATTCTAATCTATCCTCAGATTCCCCTCCATGGATAACTCCCACAAAGGCACGCTTCATGACAGGCTTGACCCGGGCAGATCTTGCACGCTGAGCCGTTTCGATGAGGTCGGTGCAGATGTGCGGCTCAGGGCCCGGTTCGCCGATCTTGCCAATGAAAACGTGTATGCCACCAAAGGGGACCCGGTACCCGTACTCGATTGAGCCGGCCTCGGGGCCCCAGCCTGCATCGTCGATGTAGAGCTTGCCGCGACGACTCTTGGTCATCCGGCCCACAGCGTAACCCTTGAGTCCTTTGAAGTTGCCCTCCAAGAACTTCAAACCATCGTGCGATAGCCCCACGGTGGGCGCCAACTGTTGTGGTTTTGTCACCGCAGATGTCCTAGAGAAAGGACTTAGTCATGGAGCCATCGCTACGGGTTAACTTAAAGGGGTTAAAGCGGACAGGGGACGCAAGAGAGTTTTATACTAGTTCGGCCCCTTACGATGAAGGTAAAAGACTACGTCCAGTTGTGATGGAATTGCTAGGGTTTCGATGACCAGGGAGTGAATACGCTTTGCCTGAGTCTCGAGTTGTTGTCTGTTGTGCCTGAACCGCCGCCGGGTCATCCCCTTATATACATGGGTTGACGCCCGTCGGTTTACAGAATCCCGAGGCCGGCTCATAATCGTGTCCGGCTCGGTCTCTCCTACTTCTATCTTACAATACAAGTTTACATATAAATGCCGGTTTATGTCTACAGGCCTTAAACCGGCTTTGGGCCCTGGGCCTCCATAAAGCGTCACCGTCTGTCTTCATGGACTTCAGATACATATGAACTACTTATGGGGTTAACCCGGCCTCTCCTGGCCGGTTTAGGCCCAGTGGTAATATCCCCAACAGGTTGTGTCACAGGTTAAGTGGCCCACCCCCAACCCCTCGGGTTCAACCGCTGTCGATCTCATCCATGGCCCCGCCGCTGATCTCCTCTGGCTCGCTGTCAACAATTTGCCATTCTACATCGCCATCGAGCCCCTTTTGTCATTTTTGAAGGACGCGTTCTGCGACGCTGGCTTGGGATCCACAACTTCCAAGTCAGACCTCATCGACGGCGACCACGAGGAGGGCACCCTCTCCGGCTCTTCCAAGGGGAAAGAGCCCATCTGCTCTTCTAAGGGGAAAGCGCACGTCTGTGACATCAAGGAGGGCACCCTACAGGCATGCTCTTCCAAGGGGAAGGAGCCCATCTGCGACAACATGGAGAGCGTCCAGGGTCCGTGCTCCTGCCATGGGAACGAGCCCATCTATGACAAGTGAGGAAACCCATAATTTGTTTATTTCAGTTGTTCACAATGTGATGCTCTATATGTGCACTTATTTACTGTGCAGTACATTTCATCAATCCAGTTTTAAACATACCGATAGGAATGCATATATCTGCTTGCTGTTAAGCCTGTTATAGCTAGCATATGCCTCTTTTAAAGTTTTTTGATTGTTCGGTTGTTTGTAGTTACCATATGTTTAGTTTCAAATGCTATCTTTGGTTGTTCGTAGTATGCCTTGTGTATTCCAGTTATTCAGAACGTGATGTTCTATATGTGCAAGTATGAACTGTGCAGTTCAATTTCATCAGTACCAGTTTCAACAATACCACTATGAATGACTACATTTGGTTGCTGCATCTTGTAGTTAACACGCCTTTCCATTTTTATTTAAGCATAACCAGTGTACTTAGACCGGCACAATACTAGCTTGAATGACCATGTTTGCTTGTTGTTAAATGTTAGGCATGTTGCAGTTAGCACACCTTTCCACTTGTTTTGCTTTGCTAGCATGCTTAAACCTGCACACTGAAGCTATCTTTTGGAGATTATTTTGTCTGCCATGTGTAATTTTGGTTGATGTTTAGCCTGTTGTGCTTAACATGCTTCTTGATGTACCTACACAGGACAGTTTTGGGAACGACTACTGTTTTCCATCGAGGTTAGTTTCATCCCATGGCTTATATCTTCTCACTGTTCAGGATATCCGTAGCTGGTACCATATAGGCCGGCGGCTGATAAGAACTAATCGGTGAATCGGACGTTTAACTAAATATATCTACAACCCATTTTTCCTTAGGTTAACTAGGACCATATGTAATATATCTGAGGCTACATAGCAACATGCACTGTACTTATTGTCTAAATATGCAATCCTAGGCTGCATAGCAACAAGGAAGAGTGTTACATTAATGTTCTAATGATGTCCAGATATACGTAGAAGAGCAGCAGCAGCAACAGCAGCAACACAACCCTGTTTGGATACTCAACTTAGCTAGAGGTTAGAGTTAGTTTCTAGCTCATTACTAACCCTGAACTAACTCGATCCAAAGAGTTGTTTGGATGTCAGGGTTAGATTGACAATAAATGCACTAGGAGAACTAGCTCCAATTAGCACCTCTTGGGTTGGATACTAGTTTTTTTGGTGGGTTATAGATGCAATTAGCTCAAACTAGCCCTGATGTTTAGATATCCTTTAGGGCTATTTGAGCCCGAACTAGCTCAAACTAACTCTAACCTATGGATACAGCAACAGATAATTTTTAAGAATGAACTGAACTCCTTCCGTCCCATAATATAAGATATTAATTCATCTAATATGTGAGTATATTGGATGTTATAAGATACTCCCTCCGTTCCTAAATATTTGTATTTTTAGAGATTTCAAATGGACTACCACATACAGATGTATATAGACATATTATCAAAGAGTGTTGTACTACATCATTGTCTAATTGCTGTTTAGCTTCTAATATTAACTTGGTGCTTTTAGGTACATATGTCATTGGTAAAGATCCGTGTTTCGACCCTTTCTACGTATGGGGCAATGAGATATCGATGAACCAGCATCAAGTGAGGAAGCTGATAAAGATTGTTAGTAAAATGGGTCCAAAGATGGCAATTAAACTATTTGTTTACACTTTATCCAAGACAACAACGAACTACAGGATGGTAAGTAAGAACTCTGCAGCCTTCTTTTTACTGCCCATAATGTGTTGTGTTAGATGACAATGTCTGAAATCTTATTCCTTTGCAGTGGTTGCCAAAGCAGTTTACTCAAGATTACCTCTCAAACTACATGATTGGTGGGCATGCAAAGGTTAAAGTATTTCTACCAGAACACGATGATTATCTAGATGTTTTCATGAAGACCGTGAAGGATGGGCGGTCGGCCATCACAAGGGGTTGGACTAGAGTCGTGCGTGCCTTCTGCATGGAGGAGGGCACAATATGGGCATTCCGCTTCACCTTGTTCAACAATCAGAATATATTTCGCCTCTTTCTTTACCATCTTTAATAGTACAAGTATACAACTGTGGTTATTCATTCTTTATTTGGTTCTTATGGAATTCTTGAACATATGTACCTATGAATAGATTAATGCATTGGTTGTTTGAACCTGATGGATATGAATAAAGCTATAGCATACATTCAAATTCAAATCCAAATCCGGTACAATTTGGAAAAGCAACAATTAAATTACAGTGAAATTATGCTCTCCAGGTTGTTACGACACACAGTTGGTAAAACACATACGTTTGCGATATGCACCTAATCCGAGACGGTTCATAGAGAGGAAACGTGTGCAAGCATGCACACAGTTGCCGTTTGCAAAGCATGTGCGATGTCAGACAATATCACAAACGGTGCGGGCAAACTAAACGTTTGTGTTAGTTGCCTTATCATACACGATTCACAACCATGAACTGTTTCTGATGAAGTATGCATCATAAACGTTGCACCACAAAATAGCGTGTGCAATAGTTGTCGTGTACGACGATGTTATGACGGTCCGACATTTCGTAATCCTGTCCGACACTCGTATGCCGATTAGCTAATCTTCTTAAGGTGAACCATTTGTGATGGGCCGCACATCATACACGTTCTATAATAGTGAACCGTTTGTGATGGGCTGTGCATCGTAAACGTAGCACCACAGAATACTGACTGCGATGGAAATGCGAGCAGAAACAAGAAGGAGTACTGAGGGGCCCTATCCCCGGCGGTTTCTGGGTCGTGTGGGAAGGACCCCCCTATCGCCCACACTCACTTGGCGACGGTTCCAAATGCCGTCGCGGAAAGGGGTTTTAAACCAGTTGTTTAGGACCGACGCACACCAGTGGATGTTCACATTGGTTGAGTCGAAGAGAGACACCCGTGGAGTCGTCTCAATGGCAACGGAGACCATGGCAACTGTCTCACCATCTTCATCATCATCATCCTCATTGTACTCTTCTTGTGCCACCAACCCCTTGGGAGGAGTCTTCTTGGTGAAGTTGCTCTTGTTGGGGAAGGACTTGGCCTTGTCTTTTCGGATGAGCTTGCCACCATTGTCTTCCCTCTTATCATAGGGACACTCCGCAACAAAGTGACTCACATTGCCACAATTGTAGCAAGTCCTCACTTGTTGCTTGCTCTTTGTGCCACTTGAGTTGTTCTTGTTGAAGTTGGGCCTTGAGTTCTTCTTGCTCCAAAATTGCCTTGAAGCGAGAGCCATGTGCTCATGATAAGCATATTTTGTATCTTCGGGGTTGCTCTCCTCTTCTTCCTCTTCATCCTCTTCTTCCACACTAACCTTGGCCTTCAAAGCAAGGTTGGGCTTCTTAGCTCTTTGAGAGCGCAACACCGCATTGTTGGCGGTCTTGTCCAAGATCCTTATTGCCACAAACTCATCCAAGACTTCACTTGAGGACAAGGTGTGGAAGTCCGTTCTTTGACGGATGACGGAGGACATGGCCTTGTGATAAGGCATCATGGCATTGAGGAACTTGCGCTTGATCCAATTGTCATCTGTATCCTTGCTCCCATGATCTCGGAGTGAGACCGCGAGAGTGGTTAACCTCCGGTAAAGCTCACAAGGTTCTTCATCTTCATTCATTGCAAACTCATCGGCCTCATCTTGCACCACTTCATAGTTGGAGCGTTGAATGCTTGCGCTTCCCTTGTAAAGGGAAACAACTTCCTTGGCCATGGTGAAAGGTCGGAGATGTGCAAGATCTTCGGATGGAATTGCATCTTGGATGATGAAGAGAGCATTCTCGTTGAATTGATGATCCGCGGCTTCTCTAGGGGTGAAGTTGCTTGGGTCATGCGGATAAAAACCTTGCTCAATGATTTTCTAAAGGTTAGTATTAACATGGTTTAAATGACGACGTTTAAAGTGATATACCCAAGCATCAAAATCCTCATTTTTCACAATCTTAGGAGGAGGGCTGGCATGATTTAAATGAGTGGAGAGAATAGGTCCTCCATAAGTAGGAGGTGGTTCCACATGGGCAAAGATGCCACTTCCATTTTTACCACTAGACAGTGGAACTTTCTCACTAGTAGCTTCCCCCTTGTCAGTGTTAGCATACGACACATTGTTAGTGGGATCGACCACTTCTAACGGTGCGGTGGATAATTTGAGACTATCAAGAAAGTTCTTAAACATGCCTTTGACCTCGGCCGTCATGGAGTTTTTCAATGTGTCCAAAGCCACATTGAACTCCTCGCGTGAGACCGAGGTTCCCCCATCGGCCGTACACGAGGACGGAATCACACCAGGGTGCTCCTCCTCACCGTCTACGGAGTCAACCATACTCTTCGGACGGTAAAGTCCTTAATAAAGAGACGAGGCTCTGATACCAATTGAAAGGATCGATATAGTTGACTAGAGGGGGGGGGGTGAATAGGCAACTAACAATTTTAGCTTTTCTTTACCAAATTAAACTTTGCATCAAAGTAGATTATCTAGATATGAAACTAGGTGAGCAACCTATATGATGCAACAACAACAAGAACACAAGCAAGCAAGGGATACAACACAATATAAGCTTGCACAACTAAAGGTAAGAGATAACCAAGACTGGAGCCGGTGAAGACGAGGATGTGTTACCGAAGTTCCTTCCTTTGAGGGGAAGTACGTCTCCGTTGGAGCGGTGTGGAGGCACAATGCTCCCCAAGAGGCCACTAGGGCCACCGTATTCTCCTCACACCCTCACACAATGCGAGATGCCGTGATTCCACTATTGCTGCCTTTGGAGGCGGCGACCGAACCTTTACAAACAAGGTTGGGGCAATCTCCACAACTTAATTGGAGGCTCCCAACGACACCACGAAGATCACCACAATGGAATATGGCTCCATGGTGACCTCAACCGTCTAGGGTGCTCAAACACCCAAGAGTAACATGATCCGCAAGGGATTAGTGGGGGGAATCAAATTTCTCTTGGTGGAAGTGTAGATCGTGGCCTTCTCAACCAATCCCTAGAAAATCAACAACTTTGATTGGCTAGGGAGAGAGATCGGGCAAAAATGGAGCTTAGACCAACAATGGAGCTTGGGGATGGAAGAGGTGGTCAACTCGGAGAAGAAGACTCACCTTATATATTGCAAGAACAAATCCAACCGTTATCCACTAACTCAGCACGCGGTGAGCGGTACGACCGCACCTGGCAAGCGGTACTACCGCACGGGACCACAGTACTACCGCAGGGTACTGCAGTACTACCGCTGGCGCAGCAGTAGGTAGACCAACCTGTGGCAAGGGCGGTAGAACCACCAGAGCGGTACTACCGCATCCCCTTGTGGTACTACCCTAAGGCAGGGTTGGTCTAGACTGAGAAGGCACAAACATATAAAAATACATCCGTAGCAACTTCCGTTGAGTTCTGATCCATGCAAAAATCCAACACGGTACTACCGCACTTGGCAAGCGGTACTACCGCGTAGAGCGCGGATGTAAAAAATTGCATCCGCCCCTACTTCCGCTCATGTTGCTGTGCCACGCCAGGGCTCACGGTACTACCACTAGTAGGAAAAGGGGCTTTTACCCCGGTTCATAAGGGCGTTTAGTCCCGGTTCTGGAACCGGGACTAAAGGGTCGTTACTAATGCCCTAGCCCTTTAGTCCCGGTTCTTACACAAACCGGGACGAAAGGCCGTCCACGTGGCTGGTGCGGGGAGCCCAGGCAGGAGGGCCTTTGGTCCCGGTTGGTGCCACCAACCGGGACCAATAGGCATCCACGCGTCAGCACCTGGCAGGAGCTGAGGTTTTTGTTTTTTTAAAGGGGGTGGTTTAGGGGTTTTGGGGGGTTAATTTAGGTGTTTCATATATTGTGTTAGCTAGCTAATTAATAGAGAGAAGTGTCCTCTCTTATCTCCGTGGTTGGTCGACGCTACGTACTATATACGTATGGAGAGCAGTAGACACGATAGCTAGTAATCAAATGAAGGAAACAGAAGATCGTCATGAACATATGCATACAGAGAGAAGTGATATCGACCACCTCTCCTCCTCCGAGATATTGGTCGAACAACAAGTTCTCGTATATCTATCCAACACTACCGGCTACATATATACAATAATTATCTCTTACAATACAATCTCCTAATTATATTGTAGGAACACAGGGTCCACATAGTATTCTCCGTTTTCAGCGATCACGTGGTCAAGGAAGAATGCCGCCAATTCCTCTTGAATTCCTCGCATACGATCTTCTGCTAGGAGTTCATCCCGCTTCCGAAAAATCTAATTTGAAGAAGGGGGTCAATACATATATATATCAATAAAGGAAACTCAACACAAATGATGGTAATAAAATAAAATTGTGAATATTATTGCTTACGCACTTCCTATTGTTCTTCAATGTAGCCCCGCTCACAGGTATGGTAGCGGATGGACTCGCAAACGTAGTATCCACAGTAATTATTCCCGGGTTGCTGCCACAACCACTTTACAAGAAATAGAGGTCAATCAAACTGATAAGCAAGCATGCTAAATGGTATTGATCAAACTAGCGCTTGAATCACTAGGAGATGCGCGGAACATGCTACTATAGTACTTACTTTCGGGTGTCTAAATTGCAGCTGGTTCGGCAGTCCCAGGGCTTTTGAGGTGAATTTTCTCCAAACCCTGCCAGACAAAGAAAACAATTACTTGATATCAAGAAATGAACAAAGTTGCTGATATGGTGGATAATGATCGATTTAACTTACTTCTGGAGCATTTGAGTCATGTTCGCATAGTCCTGGGGATCTTTTCGTCTCGAGTCTAAGACGGTTACTACTCCCGGCTCCAGCTTAATCTCTAGGAGAATATAGTGGAAGCTGCGCATGCATGCATAAGTCATCAATTACATTACCATAACCTGGACTAATAAGGGAAACCGAATATGCACAACACAGTAACACTCACTTGAAGTTGTAAGGAAAGAGTATTATATCTTTGTTTTGATTTAATACCAACGATTGTAGCAAGTTGGCCTCGGCTTCTTTGGGATGTTTTTCAACCGTATATGCATCTATGAAATTTGTGTTAATGAACCCAATATCACCGATTTGTCTTTTCTTCAATTCGGCGATCTTCAATCTGCATAATATAGTGAGGATAAGTATAAATACATGCAATGAAAGAGCTGACCTATATAGAGAGACTTAATGACAGAAGTAGTACTACTTACAGACAGTAGCAAGTGATCGTTGTTTTATCGAGGGACTTTTGATTGTAAAACTGGAAGAAATCCTCAAATGGAACATTCAGCAGTTCAATTCCAATGAGGTCATGCTCCGGTTTAACTCTCAGCGTCAAAGTACTCATCCCATCAGACTCTCTGCAGGTTTTCATGTACCAATCATGTAGTCTTCGCATCATCTTGCTTAGAGATCTAACATCTTTGACGAGAGGCTTCCCGTAATGGTATTTGTGTTCATCCACCTCCATGATTTCATAATGTACATCGTCGGGCAGGTAATCTCCAAGATTGCTATAACCGGGCACCATACCCGGATCATTAGCGACGATGTCTTTTCACACCTTGAGCGGGGGGCACGATTGGTTCGCTTGTTCGCCGAGCTGGGCAATTTTTTTCCCAGCTCGTCGTTCTTTCATCCTTTTATCACTGACAGTACTTCCCGACCGCTCCGCTTCGGCATATGCCTTTCCAAGAACGCGCTCATAGTTGCCTCTCGGCGGACACTTTGGTGGTTTTGTTAGGGCAGCCAGAGTGCGCTTTGCTTTCACCGGATCTACCTTCTCCTCCGGAGGTGGATGTTTCTTTGCTTTCACCCCTTCAAAGAAGTTCTTCACTTCGGCTCGCACGATCTTCGCATTCTCCTCCTCGGTCCTCTCATATGGTAACTTCTCTGGAGTCTTCAGAGAAGGACCGAATCTGTATTGCCTCCCACCTCTGGCAGCTGTACTGCTAGACGCCGGCAGAGCAGACGGAGCGGCTGTCTTCTTTCCTTGCTTACGAGGCGGAGGAGAAGGACTACGATGCGCTGGAGCAGCCGCAGCGGCGGCGGGTCTCTTCCGCCCTTGCTGGCGTGGCGGAGAAGGAGGGGGCTAGCTGCTCTGGCGCGCCGGCGCTGGCGGAGAAGGAGGCGGAGTGCCGCCACACGCCGGGGAAGGAGGCTGAGTGCCCTGATCACTCGCCGGAGGAGGAGGCGGAGTGCCCTTACTCGCCGGAGCCGTCCAGTTCGAAAGCTTGATGAGCTCCTTCCGCCATAGGCATGGAGTCTTCATAGCTAAACCCAGCCGAGTCTCCCCTTCACCAGTAGGGTGGTCAAGCTGTAGGTCCTCAAATCCCTCCATTATTTCATCCACCATCGCCCTAGCATATCCTTCTGGAATCGGCCGGCAGTGGTAGGTTGCGCCGGGTTCAGTAGGTAAAACAGAGCCAACAGCCGCCTTGACTTTCAAGTTCTGCCATTCCGCCATAAGGTGGCAATGTTGAGACTCTGTCATAGCATCCACGGGGTAGCTAGGAGTAGCCGCATGCTCCAGCTGAGGCAGCTCGGTGGAAGCCACGCTGCTTCTACGCTGAGATGGTGGTGTAGCTTCGGGGGCAGTTTCGGCATCTCGATTGCCGTCTCGTTCCTCTAGCACTTGAACCCTTTCGTGCAGACGCTGAATTTGGATCTGCTCCACTTTTTCCCTCCTCTCCTGGGTTTTGTAACCGCCCGCGTCCGGAAAACCAGCCTTCCACGAAACGGAGCCTGGCGTGCCTCGTGTCCTTCCAGGGTGCTCAGGATTCCCGAGGGCCATTGTGAGCTCGTCGTTCTCTCTGTCTGGAACGAACGTCCCTTGCTGCGCTGCATCAATATAGTGCTTAAGCTTCTTGACGGGTATTGCAAGTTGCTCGTCCGTCCAACGACACCTCCCTGATACAGGGTCCAAGGTTCCGCCAGCCCCGAAGAACCAAGTCCGGCAACGGTCTGGCCAGTTCATTGTCTCTGGTTCGATCCCTTTATCAAGCAGATCCCTCTCAGACTTGGCCCACTTAGGCCGGGCTTTGAGGTAGCCACCTGACCCCGTGCGATGGTGAAGCTTCTTCTTCGCAGCATTCTTCTTGTTTGTCGCTGACATCTTCTTACTCTTTTCCCATGTCTTGTGGGCCACAAATGCGGGCCAGTGATCTCTGATCTTCTCATACCGACAGATGAATTCCAGTGTCTCTTCTTTGTCGACAAACGTTTTCAGCTCATTCTTCCACCTCCTGAATAGGTCTGCCATCTTCTTAAGAGCATGAGACTTGATTAATTGCTCTATAACTGGCTTCTCCGGATCCTCCTCTGGCGGTAGGGTGAAATTTTCCTTCAGCTCAGTCCAAAGATCATCTTTCTGCATATCATTGACATAAGACACCTCAGGGTCTTCCTTCTTAGGCTTATACCATTGGTGGATGCTGATCGGGATCTTATCCCTAACTAGAACCCCGCACTGAGCAGCAAAAGCATCCTTTGTCCGGAGGGGTTCAATCGGTTGGCCGTCACGCGCGATTTCTGTGATCTGAAACCTTTCATCCGAGCGCAACTTTCTCTTCGGGCCTCGTCTCTTTACCGCAGTTGTGCTCGATCCGGAGGGCTAGAAAAAAGAAGAAAGATGAGTGTTAATTAATATGTGTACATACCAAAACAATGAATGCATCAATTAGCTAGTCAGCACAGGCTTAACTAATATATTTACCTGGCCGGACTCTGTTCGCTCACCGGAGCCGTCACCACGGGCTCCTTCTTGCACCAGCATTGGGTCACCGGAGCCATCATAATCATGTCTTTCCTCCTCCACTCTTCGATCACCGCAGCCTGCTTCTTCACCCTGTTCTTCCAGACCATCATTGTCGTTAAGATACGACAAGATATCACCTCCGGCTAAGATTATGTCCCCCAACACATCTTCTGCTTGCTCATCTCGTCCGTGCTCCATTGTTTCTGTAAATATTACAACATGGCAATTATTACACAAACATGACAGCAGGTGGATATATTAGTGCAAACGTAGACCTAGCTTATTCCGGGTTTGGGGTGGCCTAGGCAACGCTTCAAGGGTAGGGGCGCGGCGGGAGGGGGTAGGAGACCGACATCGTTTTTTTCTAGGGTTTGGGTGTCCTCGAGAGTTTTGGTCGAGCGAGAGTGCCGGGGGGTGCTCCCGTGGTATAAGTTATCACGGTCGAGAGGGGGTATACATATCGACCGTCCATCACGTCGAAGTTATCTGGGAGGGAGTTATATATATCGACTACGACGACATACATACACGGGAAAATAATGTTATCGGGGAGGGGGTATATATCGACCCCCCACGTGTTGAAGTTATCGGGAGGGGGTTTTATATCGACAACGACGACATACATACACGGAAAAATAATGTTATCGAGGAGGGGGTATATCGACCCCCCCTCGTGTTGAAGTTATATCCCCCTCGTGTTGAAGTTATCGGGAGGGGGTAATATCGACAACGACAACATACATACACGGGAAAATAATGTTATCGGGGA
>NC_057814.1:543524866-543525553 GCF_018294505.1 Triticum aestivum
ATATCGACGACGACAGACCCGATAAAACATAAGAAAACGAAGAAGAAATAAAAAGAGGAGAGAAGAAGAAAGGAAGAGAGGAGAGGATTGAAGAAAAAAAAAGAAGAAGAAAAAAGAAGAAAAAAAGAGGAGAAGAAGGAATCTATTCCTTTCTTCTTCTCTATTTTTTCTTCTTCTCCTATATTCCTTTCTTCTTCTCCTCTTCTTTTTCTTCTTTTTTCCTCTTCTTATTTATTTCTCCTCTTCTTCCTCTCCTCTTCTTCTTTCTTTCCTCTTCTTATTTTCTTCTTTTCTATCCTTCTTTTTCTTCTTCTTCCCTTCCTAGCTAGATATATAAAACTTTTCTAAAATTGTAACTTTTGCATATATAAAACTTTTCCATGTGGATCATCATTTCTCATATATATCGAATATATATCCATTGTCATATATAAAAACTTTCTATATATGAACAAAAAACTTTCTATGAACAAAAAAACATTTTTGACATATATATTCATACATTTTGAACATCTACATACATACAAATTTTTTTGGTTCACATATACATTATAGCCACATACACATATACATCACATATGAACAAAAAAATTAAACTAATAAAAATAAAAAAAACAGAGCCGGGGCGGCGGCTCTCACAGCGGGGGCGGCTAGGACGATGGCGACGGCGGGGGCAGGGGCGGTGAG
>NC_057814.1:543525932-543539169 GCF_018294505.1 Triticum aestivum
GAGGCAAGGGCGCGGGGCGACGGCGACGAGGAGCGGGCGGCGACGGCGAGCACGGGCAGCCTGGTGGCGTCGGGGGCAACTGGCGAGGTATCTCGAAAATTTCCTAAGTGTGGACTTATATAGCAAAGCCTTTAGTCCCAGTTCGTGGCACCAACCGGGACTAAAGGTGGGCATTAGTCCCGGTTGGTGCCACCAACCGGGACCAAAGCCCCTTTTCAGCAGCCCAAAGGGCGGGAAGCGGCGGCCTTTGGTCCCGGTTGGTGGCACCAACCGGGAATAAAGGGGGGCATTGGTCCCGGTTGGTGGCACCAACCGGGACCAAAGGCCTTGCGCTGCCCGCAGCCAAAAGTTTAGTCCCACCTCGCTAGTTGAGAGGGGCTCGGAGTGGTTTATAAGCCCTACTGCGGCTGCCCTCTCGAGCTCCTCTCAAATGTAGGCTTACGGGCCTAATGTCACACTGTGCTGTCTGGTGGCCTATTGGGCCTTCTGCGGGCCTTAATCCTGGCCCAGGTTGGGTTTCTAGTCCTATTCAGGCCGTGGTGCCCCAATAGGTGGCAGTTTTTTTAAAAAAAATCAGTTTTTTGGTTCTGTTTTTTGCATTATTTATTTTCTTTTGGTTTTTGCTTTATTTTTTAATTCTTTTTGCTTTTAGGTCAGCAAAATTATAAACTGTCTATTAGTGCCATTAGTTTTAGAAAACATATAAACTTTCTATTAGTGCCATTAGTTCTTTATGAAAATTCTTTTTGCTGTATTTAGTTTTTTTGTTTTCTTTTTTGCTATATTTATTTTGTTTTGTTTCTACTTACAACAAAAAACTTATTTATTTTATTTTGTTTCCAATTACTTATTTATTTTACTTTATGATAATTCTTTCTGCTATTAAAGTTTCTATCAAAAAAAGTTCTTTATGAAAATTCTTTTTGCTTTTAATGAGTAAAATAAAAAAGAGGCGCAATGCGCATTGATTTGCTTCAAGCCTTTCGCAATAGTGTAGACTGCACTGCACATAGCTCGATGCAGTCTACCTTATTCCTCAAGGCTTGAAGCTAAGCAACGTGAGCATTGCGCCTCTTCTTCATCGTTTCATCCACATAGCATGTGCAAGAAAGTTGAGAGGGTTACGGCAAAAACTAGATGCACTTCTTGTACAAAACGGACAATGGTATCATACTCATCTATTCCAAAGTTGGCATGGTATCATCATAATAGTTGCGGGAGAAAGTCTTCACTTTTTCTTCGCTTGTGTCATTTGCTTATTGCGCTGTAACCGTGGATAATCTTCATCGTTTATCAGGATGCTTGGGTCAGCCTTGACTTTGAAGGGAGGAATTTCATTAAACTTTTCATAATCTTCAGACATGTCTGTCTTGCCCTCCACTCCCACAGTGTCCCTTTTTCCTGAAAGAACTATGTGCCGCTTTGGCTCATCGTATGATGTATTCGCTTCCTTATCTTTTCTTTTCCTTGGTCTGGTAGACATGTCCTTCACATAGATAACCTGTGCCACATCATTGGCTAGGACGAACGGTTCGTCAGTGTACCCAAGATTGTTCAGATCCACTGTTGTCATTCTGTACTGTGGGTCTACCTGTACCCCGCCTCCTGACAGATTGACCCATTTGCACTTAAACAAAGGGACCTTAAAATCATGTCCATAGTCAAGTTCCCATATGTCCATTATGTAACCATAATATGTGTCCTTTCCCCTCTCGGTTGCTGCATCAAAGCGGACACCGCTGTTTTGGTTGGTGCTCTTTTGATCTTGGGCGATCGTGTAAAATGTATTCCCATTTATCTCGTATCCTTTGTAAGTCAATACAGTCGAAGATGGTCCCCTGGACAACGAGTACAACTCATCACAAACAGTGGTGTCACCTCTGAGACGTGTTTCCAACCAACTGCTGAAAGTTCTGCTGTGTTCACATGTAATCCAGTCGTCACACTGCTCCGGGTGCTTGGAGCGCAGACTGTTCTTGTGTTCATCGACATACGGGGTCACCAAGGTAGAGTTCTGTAGAACTGTGTAGTGTTCTTGACACCAAGAATATCCGTCCCTGCATATTATTGAGTCCCCCCTCCAAGCGTGCCTTTTCCAGTCAGTCTCCCCTCATACCGCGATTTAGGGAGACCTATCTTCTTAAGGCCAGGAATGAAGTCAACACAAAACCCAATGACATCCTCTGTTTGATGGCCCATGGAGATGCTTCCTTCTGGCCTAGCGCGGTTACGGACATATTTCTTTAGGACTCCCATGAACCTCTCAAAGGAGAACATATTATGTTGAAATACGGGCCCAGAATGACAATATCGTCGACTAGATGAACTAGGACGTGCGTCATGATATTGAAGAAGGATGGTGGGAACACCAGCTCGAAACTGACAAGACATTGCGCCACATCACTCCTTAGCCCTGGTATGATTTCTAGATCGATCACCTTCTGAGAGATTGCATTGAGGAATGCACATAGCTTCACAATGGCTAATCGAACGTTTTCCGGTAGAAGCCCCCTCAATTCAACCGGAAGCAGTTGCGTCATAATCACGTGGCAGTCATGAGACTTTAGGTTCCGGAACTTTTTATCTGCCATATTTATTGTTCCCTTTATATTTGACGAGAAGCCAGTCGGGACCTTCCTACTGAGCAGGCATTCAAAGAAGATTTCTTTCTCTTCTTTCGTAAGAGCGTAGCTGGCAGGACCTTCATACTGCTTCGGAGGCATGCCGTCTTTTTCGTGCAAACGTTGCAGGTCCTCCCGTGCCTCAGGTGTATCTTTTGTCTTCCCATACACGCCCAAGAAGCCTAGCAGGTTCACGCAAAGGTTCTTCGTCACGTGCATCACGTCGATTGAAGAGCGGACCTCTAGCTCTTTCTAGTAGGGTAGGTCCCAAAATATAGATTTCTTCTTCCACATCGGTGCGTGTCCCTCAGCGTCATTCGGAACAGCTAGTCCGCCGGGACCCTTTCCAAAGATTACGTGTAAATCATTGACCATAGCAAGTACGTGATCACCGGTATGCATGGCGGGCTTCTTCCGGTGATCTGCCTCGCCTTTGAAATGCTTGCCTTTCTTTCGACATTGATGGTTGGTCGGAAGAAATCGACGATGGCCCAGGTACACATTCTTCCTGCTTTTGTCCAGGTATATACTTTCAGTGTCATCTAAACAGTGCGTGCATGTGTGGTATCCCTTGTTTGTCTGTCCTGAAAGGTTACTGAGAGCGGTCCAATCGTTGATGGTTACAAACAGCAACGCGTGCAGGTTAAATTCCTCCTGTTTGTGCTCATCCCACGTACGTACACTGTTTCCATTCCACAGCTGTAAAAGTTCTTCAACTAATGGCCTTAGGTGCACATCAATGTCGTTGCCGGGTTGCTTAGGGCCTTGGATGAGAACTGGCATCATAATGAACTTCCGCTTCATGCACATCCAAGGAGGAAGTTTATACATACATAGAGTCATGGGCCAGGTGCTGTGAATGCTGCTCTGCTCCCCAAAAGGATTAATGCCATCCGCGCTTAAACCAAACCATACGTTCCTTGGGTCAGCTGCAAACTCAGCCTAGTACTTTCTCTCGATTTTTCTCCACTGCGACCCGTGAGCAGGTGCTCTCAACTTCCCGTCTTTCTTACTGTCCTCACTGTGCCATCGCATCAACTTGGCATGCTCTTCGTTTCTGAACAGACGTTTCAACCGTGGTATTATAGGAGCATACCACATCACCTTCGCAGGAACCCTCTTCTTGGGGGGCTCGCCGTCAACATCACCAGGGTCATCTCATCTGATCTTATACCGCAATGCACCGCATACCGGGCATGCGTTCAGATCCTTGTACGCACCGCGGTAGAGGATGCAGTCATTAGGGCATGCATGTATCTTCTGCACCTCCAATCCTAGAGGGCACACGACCTTCTTTGCTGCGTATGTACTGTCGGGCAATTCGTTATCCTTTGGAAGCTTCTTCTTCAATATTTTCAATAGCTTCTCAAATCCTTTGTCAGGCACAGCATTCTCTGCCTTCCACTGCAGCAATTCCAGTACGGTACCGAGCTTTGTGTTGCCATCTTCGCAATTGGGGTACAACCCTTTTTTGTGATCCTCTAACATGGGATCGAACTTCAGCTTCTCCTTTTGACTTTTGCATTGCGTCCTTGCATCGACTATGACCCGGCGGAGATCATCATCATCGGGCACTGGTTCCTCTTGATCTTCAGCAGCTTCCCCCCTTGCAGCATCACTGGGCACATCGTCTGGTTCCTCTTGATCTTTAGCAGCTTCCCCCGTTGCAGCATCACCGTATTCAGGGGGCACATAGTTGTCATCGTCCTCTTCTTCTTCGCCGTCTTCCATCATAACCCCCATTTCTCCGTGCCTCGTCCAAACATTATAGTGTGGCATGAAACCCTTGTAAAGCAGGTGGGCGTGAAGGATTTTCCGGTCAGAGTAAGACTTCGTATTCCCACATATAGGGCATGGACAACACATAAAACCATTCTGCTTGTTTGCCTCAGCCACTTCGAGAAAATCATGCACGCCCTTAATGTACTCGGAGGTGTGTCTGTCACCATACATCTATTGTCGGTTCATCTGCGTGCATTATATATAATTAAGTGTGTCAAAAACCATTACAGAACATCATGAATAGATAATTAAGTGACCAAATTAATAGAAGTTCATCATCACATTAGAACCAAAGTACATACATAGTTCTCATCTAACAACATATATATAGCTCTCCAGAGCATCTAATTAATTAAACCATACATTGAAACTATGTAAAACATTTCAATGCGAAAACAAATGCGATCATAATTGCAACCAAGGTAACAATTGATCCAACGTCATAATGATACCAAGCCTCGGTATGAATGGCATATTTTCTAATCTTTCTAATCTTCAAGCACATTGCATCCATCTTGATCTTGTGATCATCGACGACATCCGCAACATGCAACTCCAATATCATCTTCTCCTCCTCAATTTTTTTTATTTTTTCCTTCAAGTAATTGTTTTCTTCTTCAACTAAATTTAACCTCTCGACAATAGGGTCGGTTAGAATTTCCGGTTCAACCACCTCCTAGATAAATAAAATCTATGTCACGCTGGTCGGTATATTTGTCATAAACAATAAATGAATCAAATAGTTATAAAAAGATAATATATACCACATCCGAATCATAGACAGGACGAGGGCCGACGGGGGCGGATACCAAAACCATCGCACTATGTAATAAGAAGGAATAAAATAGTAAGAAAATTAGACAAGTATCTATCTAAAGTAAGAATTTTTCAAAAAGAAGATAAGAACAAGAGGCTCACCACGGTGGTGCCGGCGACGAGATCGACGCGGGCGGTCGACGGCGGTGAAGACGGGAATGGGACGTGACGGGCTGCTAAACCTAGACAAATCTCGAGGAAAATGGAGCTTTGAGGTCGAGCTTCGAGAGGACAATGCTTAACTAGTGTGGCTCGGACATTTCATCGAACACCTCATGTGCATAGGAGGTGAGCTAGGTCACCACAAAGCCCTCCCCTCGCCGGTCAGAGAAAAACAGAGCATTGGAGTGCTCTGCTCGCGGGCGAGGGGTATATATAGGCACCTCATTGGTCCTGGTTCGTGGCATGAACCGGTAGTAAATCCGGGCCTTCTGTCCCGGTTCATGCCAAGAACCGGGACCAATGGTTGTGGGCCAGGAGCGAGGACCATTAGTCCCGGTTCGTGGCTCGAACCGGGACAAATGGTTCCATACGAACCGGGACCAATGCCCACGAGGCCCCGGCCGGCCCCCTGGGCTCACGAACCGGGACGAATGCCCCCATGGGTCCTGGTTCGTGACTGAACCGGGGCTAATGTGAAAACTGCCATGTGACCTAAGCCCTGTTTTCTACTAGTGTACTATGCCCATGGGTCGGTACTACCGCGTAGGGCGCGGATGTAAAGAAATTACAGCCTCCCCTACATCCGCTTGAGCAGTTGAGCCTGGCCAGAGGCCACAATACTACCTCTCCCAAGGAGCGGTACTACCGCGCCTATGGCCGGTACTACCGCAAGGCACTGCGGTACTACCGCTCGAAAGAGCAGTACTACTGCATGCCCCAGATCAGCAACACTAGGAGTCCTTCATTTTGCAAAGACACGGAGAAACGGAGGATGCTCCAATGAGCCAAAGGAAAGGTGGTGCAAAAGGAGCAGACGTGTACGTGTTGATTCCACCCAAACCATTCCAATGCGGACCCCCTCTTAATAGTATGGCTTTCCTATGACTCAAATCCACCGAAAAGAAACGTAGAGAAACGCCGTCTTCAATAGTCTTCGAGGGGCACCAAATTGTCTTGTGCCTAGTCATGATATGTCTGAAATGCTCAATGCACGCGATTAGTCCGCAAAAGCATTGTCATCAATCAACAAAACAACTAAGGGATAAATATGCCCTTACAATTAGTTTGATGTACGAACATGGTTAATAGACATATGTAGTATGTATCAAAAACAGGAAGGCATGTCATTATGAAAGCTATAATGTGTAAAGTAAGCTGATGCAATTTAACCAAATTGGAAGCAATACAAGCTAGACACCATATGCAACATGCAACCACATTTGACAGCGAGAAGTTAAAGCAAGCACCTGGGATGGTTGTGTGTGGAAATTGAGATCATCAACTGCAGAGCTACATTTACTGTCTCCATCTGCTGGCACTGCACCCTTTAGACAGCTAGGACGCTTAGTGCTTATCTTTGAATTATACTGGAGGGACTTCTGTCTTTTCTTTTTTGTATTCATCAACACCGCGTCAGAGTCTGAAATACCCATGCATAAAAAACAATAGTGTGAGTATGGGTGAAGTGTGAGCACAAGTAGTACATTGTAAAGGTAGCAGATAGCAGGTCGGTGAGAAATAAATGACGGGAGACATATGATAGATCTACAACATGCATGGCACACAAAATTACTAGATTCTAGGATTTTGAAATATGAGCACAAGGATGGCTGGGAAATGTAGATGCTCCTCTAGCACACCACAACGTGTGGTCCTATGAAAATAACAGTCGACTGAAAACAAATAGGCCAGTCCATTTTTTCTACACCGTCCGATGTACAAAGAACGGGCAGATCGCCTTCATCTACCTCCAGCCAGTCAGTGTTACGATCTTCCTCGAAACGCCAGCAACCACAGGCCCAGTCCCTTGCCTCCGCCCTCCCCTCGACCTCATCGCACCGCCGTGCTTGGCACCGCCCCCGGCCATTGCTTCAAGCCCCGCCGACCTCCAGATCGGGCGCAAGCAGCTCCTGCGCCCCACACCCCTATGATAGACACCGATGCGCCGCTTCCCCAGCGAACAGGCGGACTAGGTGCGCCTAAGCGGGTACTGCTTCTTTTGATTGCGATTCGACTGACCCTGAATTGAAATCCAGGCGGGCTACTGACCTCTAGCAAAGGTGGGATAGTAAATGGGAGGAAACCTTGTGCATTTAGTATCACGAAGAAGATGTAGTACGAAGCGCTCAACTAGTTTCTTTCTGTTGGAAATATGCCCTAGAGGCAATAATAAATTGGTTATTATTATATTTCCTTGTTCATGATAATCGTTTATTATCCATGGTAAAATTGTATTGACAGGAAACTCAGATACATGTGTGGATACATAGACAACACCATGTCCCTAGTAAGCCTCTAGTTGACTAGGTCGTTGATCAATAGATGGTTACGGTTTCCTGACCATGGACATTGGATGTCATTGATAACGGGATCACATCATTAGGAGAATGATGTGATGGACGAGACCCAATCCTAAGCCTAGCACAAGATCGTGTAGTTCGTCTGCTAAAGCTTTTCTAATGTCAAGTATCATTTCCTTAGACCATGAGATTGTGCAACTCCCGGATACCATAGTAATGCTTTGGGTGTACCAAACGTCACAACGTAACTGTGTGGCTATAAAGGTGCACTACAGGTATCTTCGAAAGTGTCTGTTGGGTTGGCACGAATTGAGACTGGGATTTGTCACTCCGTGTAAACGGAGAGGTATCTCTGGGACCACTCGGTATGACATCATCATAATGTGCACAATGTGACCAAGGAGTCGATCACGGGATGATCTGTTACGGAACGAGTAAAGAGACTTGCCGGTAACGAGATTGAACAAGGTATCGGGATACCGACGATCGAATCTCGGGCAAGTAACATACCAGATAGACAAAGGGAATTGTATACGGGATCGATTGAATCCCCGACATCGTGGTTCATCCGATGAGATCATCGTGGAACATGTGGGAGCCAACATGGGTATCCAGATCCTGCTGTTGGTTATTGGCCGGAGAACGTCTCGGTCATGTCTGTATGGTTCCCGAACCCGTAGGGTCTACACACTTAAGGTTCGATGATGCTAGGGTTATAGGGAATGGATATACGTGGTTACCGAATGTTGTTCGGAGTCTCGGATGAGATCCCGGACGTCATGAGGAATTCCGGAATGGTCCGGAGGTAAAGATTTATATATGGGAAGTCCCGTTTTGGCCACCGGAAGAGTTTCGGGCGTCACCGGTAATGTACCAGGGCCACCAGAGGGTTCCGGGGGTCCACCAGGAGGGGCCACCAGCCCCGGAGGGCCCTATGGGCTGTATGTGGAGAGGGACCAGCCCCTTAGTGGGCTGGGCGCCTTCCCTCCCAGGGCCCATGCGCCTGGGGGTTTGGGGGAACCCTAAGGGGAGGCGCCCCCCTTGCCTTGGGGGGCAAGGCAACCCCCCTGGCCGCCGCCCCCCTTCTCACATTGGATCTGAGGGGGCCGGCCCCCCTCTCCCTTGCCCCTATATATATGTGGGGGGTGGGAGGCAGCAAAAACCCAAGTTCTGGTGCAGCCCTTCCCCTCTTCCATGTCCTCCTCATCTCCCGCGGTGCTTGGCGAAGCCCTGCAGGATTGCCACGCTCCTCGTTGGTGCACAGAAGGCTTATGTCGTATAGTAGAGCAATTATTTGAAATGGCTCCAAATAGCGCGTGGTAGCATCCACAAGATGACATAGATATTCGTAAAGCACACACGGATCTGAATCACTACGAGTATGACTCCTTCATCCGCCTTCTTGCAACGCTTCCGCATCGCGATATACAATGGCATGTAGATGTACTCCCCTTCCCCTCGTTGCTAGATTACTCCATAGACGGATCTTGGTGATGCGTAGAAAATTTTGAATTTCTGCTACGTTCCCCATCACTTTCGTGGGATGAATACGGTGTGAGGAGAGACGTAAGATTTCCACGAATAAGGGAAGAGGAGTATCTCTTTCTGCTGGCAGTGTTGTGTCCTCCTTCTGTTTTTTCCAACGACCTTCTTGTGGTTCATTGGAAACGAGAAGTTGTGGAGGACGGTGGAGCCTTGGACGAACCCATGGCCAAGTTGTTGAGTGTGGTGCGGTGGCCGCCTGTCGGCGGCGGGGAACCAGATCCGAGGCGGCGAACGATGGTGTAGTGGGAACAGCTCCGCTGCGGTGGACGGTTGCGATAGTGGAGCGGCAGCGGTGAGGCGGAGGAAGGTGTGGTCGAAGTGGTTCTGGCACGGTGCACGTCGGTGTCGGCGTCGTGGAGGCAGCTCTGCCTCGGTTTCTGCTGCTAAGTCCTTGAGGGCATTGCGGTTGCGGTTGCGTTGGACGACGAAATCGGGGTACTAGCTCCGGCGTGATGGAGGAGGGCGGCAGTGGATTGGGCGCAATGGGGTGGAGGACGGAGGAGGCTGGGGTTTCGCGGCTGGTGGAGTGGGCATTTTGGCGCCCACGGGGTACGAATGGGGAAACGGAGGGAGGGGGGAACTAAGGGTGAACAACATTTCGGTTTGGGACGCGCTTGTTTGAAATTTGGGGAAAGTTACAAACTTTGCCCCATCTAAAATTTCGGACATATTGCGGGTTGGGGGTAGGACAGTAATCTCAGGTGTCCTAAATGGTGGGCGGGATAGATTTCGGCCGAGTGCATGGGTGTTTGGGCGCCCACGGCATATGAATGCTTCTCGGAGACGGTTGAGACTGGCGTCTTGGTGAATTTACAAACCTTCCCCGGTTTAGACCTTTCGACATCGGGCCGATAGGCTACACGTGCCAGAGTCAAGACAATAATTTCCTACCACCAAACATTAGTCTCCTGCGATTTCGGGTGACCAGAGGCTTATTTGGCGCTTCGTTCAAATTTGGGAGCAGAAGCATTAACGTTTTCGGTTCTCTTGAATTGAACTTTCAGGATTTGTCAAACTTCACAAATCTTTACTCTTGAAAATCCTAAAACTATGATTATTGTGGAATGGAGGGGGTACATTTGAATATACATTGTACACGAGTATATATTAAAAAAATATGCAACTTACCTCAGTTCATGCATGGTTCCAGATATAATCTCCTTGGTTGCAAAAAATAGTTAGACATGCGTATGAATATATAGCATGTTCAAATGCACACTAAAGATTGGTGCCCCCTTTTAGATCTGATTTACAAATGTCATTATCTCGGGTTCAAATAGATGAATGCACTTCCTATGAATACGAATCTTCCTTTATGTTGAATTCAACATGTATTCTATTTCGTAGCTAGCAATTTGGGATGTATCCATGTAAGTGAAAAATGTATAAAGTGCTTCACACTAACAACATGGAGTGCACTAATTAATGTTTATATATGAATTGCAAAAGCAATGTATTGCCTGTATTTCAAACCGCTCTCATTCTAAGGATCGATAATATGAAATAAACACATGCACATGTTAGAATTCAATAGAGTATGGGTGTCTGATAGACCGATTTTTGTTCATACGCAAATTGCAAAATTCATGATCTCACCCAAATATAATAATGCCATTTATATTTTAATTTAATGCGTAGAACCGCCTTTTACACGTAGATGCACTATGCCTCGGCCTGTTCTCACAAACATGCTATATATCTCTCTATCTAACGCATAAGTGCACACACTTTATATACATCAGCATTTCTGTTTGACACATGCTCACAATCTCTCCCGGGTTGTCGGGGTGTCTCACACACACACTCCCTCTGTATCTCTCTCTCTCTCTCTCTCTCTTTCTAACTACTATGTACCCCTCTTTTCACTAATCTCAGTTGGAAAACACTATTTCTCTCACGTGCATATATACACACGCACGGTCTCTACTAGCCCTCTATACGCACATATATGTGCCTACGTGTCTCCCGCACGCACATTATCTTTAGGCCTCTCTCGCACACATTGCCCCCCCAGACACACCTCTCTCTTAGTAGTTTGCAGATATGATTCCTTCAGATCATTCGGTAGGATATCCCTGACTGTTAGGCTGGATGGTAATACGAGGCAAAGTTTTACCCAAGTTCGGACCCTTGCAGTTGAGGAAAAATCTTACTCCTGGTACTGTATATTAGTGATAGGGGTGTGTACAAAGTACACGTGAATACCAGGCATTGTGCGTGTGTGCATACTATCTACGAACTAGCCCCGAGGCTTCTGTAACATACTCGGGGCCTAGGGTTACAAATCATATATATTCGGCTTATCACCAGTAGGGATAGAGTCCTCCACGACTCTGGTAGCTTCGTGTTGTACGCCGAGTCGTCCACATGGGTCTTCGTATAATGCGCCTCGGTGCAACCTATGTGGCACAGGATGGAACCGACCCATGAGTCCTCATGTTGATCCACCACAACTAGAAATGATGCGCCCACCCCAACTAGAAATGATGTGCCCACCACACCACACACGCAATCGGCCACTAAGAAAATAAGCATATACAATAGTACGATGTTATACATTAAAGTTAATTGCATGGTGCATCCAAAAATATTTGTTCTGCATTGTGAATGTTTATATTTTCTCCTAAAATATTAGTCACGGGAAAGAGAAACAAAGGGCATATCTCTCCTTGTCTCCATCGGACACCCCCTCTTTCTACACCACTTTCACGTACGCACACAAACTATCTCTCGGCCCTCTAAAAGTATGCATGCCCATGACACATTCACGCGTGACGATCACTGTATTTCAAGCGAAAGCACTATACGGTTGGTGGACTTCAGAATATGCACATTACGATCACCATATATGTTCTCGTGGTGATCATACGGTATCTAGCTCATGATACGTCTCCGTATTTTGTTGATGACACTGGCGGACATTGTATTTCATGCATGCTCCGTATTTTGTTGACGACACTTACGGTCATTGTATTTGAAGCAAAAGCACGATATGGTCACTGGACTTCAGAATAAGCTCATCACGGTCAGCACATACATTTTGTGGTGCTAACCAACCTGTGGTTGGATGGTTAGGAGGACAGTGGTTTCTCGAGCCCACCAGGGTTAAAGTCCTGGTGCTCGTATTTATCCTGGGTTAATTTAAGTATTTTTCCGGCGATGTGCGTTCAGTGGGAGGAGACGTTCCACTCGACCACGAGGCACCTATGGTGACTTCGTAAAATCTCAAGATCATATGCTGGGTCACTCTCTCGAAGGTGCTCATAGGGGCAGGGTCTGCGTGTGTGCGCTTATAGCGGTGAGTGCTTGCGCCTATATATGAGCGCTTGCGTCTGTACCGTGTTAAAAAATACATGTCATGATTATACGGTCACTGGCTCACCCGTAAAACTCCATATTTTGCTGATGACATGATCAATTATTGACCTGTCAAATGTTCCACGTGGCGCAACTAGTGTTGCACCATCGGGGCATGCAACCATGGGGCCCACCTGTCAGCGCATATCAGTACAAAAAAAGACACATCCGTGACATTTTGGGCCGAACGAAATTTTTTTCTGTCATACATATGACACTTCTATGACGATAATTGTGACAAAACCCGGTATCATCATAGATGTGGTGGGCTCCTACTTCTATGACAAAGAATCTTGACAGAAAATGGGCTTTTCGTCCTGGGTGGGCCGGAGACGCAGCTGCATGACATTCCTTGGGCCATCCATGACGGAAAAAACCGTGGTAGAAGCGAGGGCGAGGAAAATTTCGAGGAGTTCCCGGTTACGGTGGGAGGTCGGGGGCCGAGCGATGCGCGTTTCTCTCGTAAATGTATGCGCGTGTGTACGAGGCGTTGGCTCTAATTGAACCCGAGCGAGGCGTTGGGCTCTAATTGAACCCGAGCGATTGCACTTCAGGCTACGCGTTACTGAACCTGAGCGATCGATCGATGGCTGTTAACTGAACCCGATCGAGCGATTCCTTCGCTACTGCTGCTAACTGAAGCCGATCGATGCT
>NC_057814.1:543539868-543558257 GCF_018294505.1 Triticum aestivum
CTGTTTTGCGGTACGCCACACTCCTCCCGATCAACAGGACCCCCGTTTCGACCGTAGGAGGTCCGTTTCCTCCGTTTTGCGGTACGCCACACCCCTCCCCATGAACACGACGCATTCCGTTGCCTCCCCATGAACACGACGCATTCCATTGCCTCCCCATGAACACGACGACGACATTGTTTCTCCGTTCTGACCCAGCCATGTACACGAGCCCTGGCCGTACGTATGCGCGAGTAGGCGTTCGAGACCCCGCCCATATGTACACATACGTGGCCGTATTTTCTTTCTTGCACCCTGACCGCTGTACGTACGTGTACATGCTACGTGCGCACCTCTACTACGACACGTACGCGCCTCTACTATGACACGTGCACACCTCTATATCCACCAGTATATATGTACGGACACGGTCGCGACCAGAATGACAACGCTACGTACGCTTTGACCAGGCGGGTCCCGACTGTCAGGCACTTCCTTGCCTGCGAAGATGTAGCTGGTGGGTCCCAGTAGTCAGGGGGACGAATCGTTTTTTTTGCTCGGACGCACTTCCTTGCGTGTGAAGATGTAGCTGGTGGGTCCCAGCAGTCAGGGGCAAATGTTTTTTTCACGAAATACGGTGGCCCGTCCGGTGGGTTCCGCTGTCAGGTGGAGGAATAATTATTTTGCATGTAATAAGGAGGCACTTCCTTGCTGCGGCCGTGGACCCAGCTGTCAGCCTCTCCATGTACAGTCCACGTCCGATGGAAGCCATTCCTTGACCACGTTGACCACGCCGCGCCGAGAGCACCAGGGCGGTGGACGACGGCGAGGCCTAGGAAGGGGATGACGCGGAGCTGGGGAAGACGCGGCAGTGGATGCCCACGCGTAGAGGAGTACGAGGGTTCACTGGTTCGCTGCGGTGTGAGGCTGCCGTCGCTGCAGAATAACAGGGGGTGTGGGTGACTAGAGGGATGGCCTGGCCAGCGGTGGGTGTAGTAGGGGGCGGTGAGTCCTCCGCCGCATCGCAGCCGGCCACGGGAGGCAGGAGCACGAGGCACGACCGGCGCTGGTTTGGGCAGCTGGAGCAAGAAGACCAGAGGTTGAAGAAGCACTAAGGCCGTTGGATGGACATCGTATGGTCACTGGAGCTAGAATCGTGCATATTGACTAAGTTGACAAAGACCTCCGTCCCCGTCAACTTAGTAGGCCCACAAGTCAGCCTGCCACTATACTGGGTCCCAGCTAACAGGAGGAGTATTCATTTTTTTGTGCGTAATAAGGAGGCACTTCCTTGCGTGCGAAGATATAGCTGGTGGGTCCGAGCTGTCAGCGGAGGTAACATTTTTTCGCGAAATACAGGGGCCCTTTCGGTGGGCCCCTGATGTCAGGCGGAGGAATCATTATTTTGCGCGTAATAAGGAGGCATTTCCTTGCGTGCGGTCGTGGACCCAGCTGTCGGCCTCTCCACGTACAGTCCACTTCATATGCATGTCGGTCGTTGACCACGTCGACCAGGCCGCGCCGAGAGCACCAGGGCGGTGGACGACGACGAGGCCTAGGAAGGGAACGACACTGAGGCAGGGAAGACTCGGCAGTTGTTTCCCACGCGGAGGGGAGTACAACTGTACGAGGGTTTACTGGTTTGTCTGCCGTCGCCGGAGAATAACAGCAGGTGTGGGTGAGTAGAGGGATGGCTAGGCCAGGGATGGGAGTACGGTGGGGCGGTGAGGCCTGCGCGGCAGCAGAGCCGGCCGCGGGGAGGAGGGAGCAGGCAGTCCCGCCGGCGCTTGTTTGAGCGGCTGGAGCAGGAAGAGCAGAGATTGAAGAAGCACGACGGCCGTTGGATGGCCATCCAATAGTCACTGCTTGTGCGTCAACCTTTTTTTAGGAAAGCCTCAAATCTGTGGAAAACAGCATACAGCCCATCTGGCATTATTTCTAATAATTTACAGCCCATTTGCTAATAATTAAGGTTTTTTTGGAGCCCATATTCTTTTTGTTAGCATTACAGCCCATATTGTGCCCACGGTTAAAAAATTATACGAAATTTTGCATATTTCGGTGCGGTCCGAACTGTTTTTAATCCCGAAATTTCGACTCACATTCAAATTGATTTTAAAAATAAATGTATATCAATATAAAATCCAACAAATTCTCCACGCATAAAAATTAATGTAATTTAAAATCTCGAAATGAAAAAAAAATATTTGAAACTAATTGCCGGTTTGATGTGTTTTAAAAATGTACAACCCATTTCTCATTACTAATGGGCCATTTGAGGCCTAGGAAGGGGACGACGCGGAGCAGGGGAAGACGTGGCAGCGGAAGCCCGCGCGGAGAGGAGTACGAGGGTTCACTGGTTCGGCTGCGGTGTGAGGCTGCCGTCGCCGCAGGGCCTGGCCAGCGGTGGGAATAGTAGGGGGCAGTGAGGCCTCCGCGGCAGCACAGCCGGCCACGGGAGGCAGGAGCATGCGGCACGAACGGCGCTGCTTTGGGCGGCTGGAGCAAGAAGACCAGAGGTTGAAGAAGCACTACGGCCGTTGGATGGACATCGTACGGTCAGTGGAGCTAGAATCGTTCATATTGACTAAGTTGACAAAGCCCTTCGTCCCCATCAACTTAGTAGGCCCACAAGTCAGCCTCCCAGCAAGGTGGGTCCCAGCTAGCCAGGGGAGTATTCATTTTTTTGTGCGTAATAAGGAGACACTTCCGGTGGGTCCGAGCTGACAGCGGGGGGAACGTTTTTTTTTTGCGAAATACGGTGGCCCGTCAGGTGGGTCCCAGCAGTCAGGAGCAAACATTTTTTCGCAAAATACGGTGGCCCGTCCAGTGGGTCCCTGCTGTCAGTTGGAGGAATCATTATTTTCCGCGTAATAAGGAGGCACTTACTTGCTGCGGCCGTGGACCCAGCTAAGACTCTCCACGTACAGTATACTTCCGATGGAAGTCATTCCTTGACCACGTTGACCTCGCCGTGTTCCGTTGCATGCATGCGTCCATGGGCGTGGTGCGTCCCCACTCTCAGCCTCTCACGTACAGTCATCTTCCGATGACTCTCGGTTGTTGACCACGTTGACCATGCCGTGCCGAGCGCACCCAGACTGGAACGACCCGGAGATGGGGAAGACGGGGTAGTGGAGTCGCAGATGGAGAGGAGTGGGAAACTTCACTGGTTCGTGTGCGCGGCAGCACAGCCGCAGTGCCGCCCACGGGAGACAGGAGCAAGAACAGAGGTTGAAGAAGGAGCACGGCTATTGGATTAACATTCAAAGGTCCAGCGGCTAGAATCATTTGTTGATTAAGTTGACAAAGCCGTGGGTACACGTCCGCTTAGTAGGCCCACAAGTCAGTCACCAAATCTGAACGGGTCCCAACTGTCAACGAGATGAATAATTTTTTTCGCAAAACAAGGAGGCACTTCCTTCCGTGCGAAGATACAACCGGTGGGTCCCAGCTGTCAGGTGGAGAAATAATTTTTTTTCGCAAAACAAGGAGGTCCCTCCTGTAGCTGGTTCGAATCCAAACCTAGACTATGACTATATATGGTGCTATGCTACTCTGCAAGTAATGAAACTGACATATCCAACGTTCACTTCTCCTCTTCTCTACTTACTCTGCCTAGCATTAGAAGCTCTGGCCGCAGCAACCATGTCCGCTGGCTGCTCGTCCACCTGCTCTTCAGCAGGCAACAACCAGATATGCGCCAAGTCGCCACCCGTACCATCGCCTGTGGGTCTCATCACGCCCCCGCCGGCACGCGCACCGCAGCCGATTGCTCATCGCAACCCGCTGCCGTTGGTGTGGTGCCACTGCTGCAGATCACGCAGAGTCATCCGTCGCGTCTCAACCACAAACCGCAACCCTGGCCGAGTCTTCTACAAATACCCGAATCATGGGGTAATAGTATGTTTAAGTGTTGTTCTGCTGCTTTCAGTTGCTGGTTTTTTTAATAGTTTGGTTGATGATCTTCCAATTTGATTCGTGTAGAAAAGGGAAGATTCGTGTGATTTGTATTTCTGGGAAGTTGCTGATGTGGGGGAATGCAACTACGCTGATTATTTGGTTAGCCGAGGAATCCCAATACCAGCAGGTTGGGGTGTTGGACAAGTAACTGAAGGAACGACAGAAGAGGAAGATGTAGAGCAGAAGGTTAAATATGTAGTTCCTCTGATCATGGCCAAGCAACAGCTGCTGAACGGCCTTGACAACAATGAGGAGATGAAAGAGCTTGTGAAGATAATGGGCAAAATCGATGTGCTCTGTAGGATGCTTGTCTCTTTATTTGCAGTGTATGTAGCACTCGTGATGTATTCAGTGGCTATGACATGAGCACTTTGCTGAAACTAGTAATGAATGAAACCTGTGTAGCAGGCTGGGCGTAGTGTTGTGAACATCTAATGATTTCTATTATCGGAAATCAGGGGGTATCCCCTTTCGCTCATATAAATAAATAAATAGCAGAGGCCCTGTCGGGTCAGCTTTGTTCTCATTCGAAGACGTCGAGAAAATTGCAGTCCAAGTGCAAATTTGCCAAATATGAGTACAACTAAACAACAATGTCATCATGTTTTAGTTGTCATACAATCACCAAACACAAATCAGCATACATAACAAGTGATGTTCTCACAGCAAAATACTAAACAACATGTTCATCAGGTTTCAGTTGTCATAGCAAACACAATTTCACATAGTAGAGAAAAAACGTCTTGTGCCAGGGAAATACGACAAAAGCAATGTAATCATCATCCGCAGCAGCAGCGTCAACATCTTCGCCATGTGTATCAGTCTGAATCGTAATTCCCCACGGTGTCATCTTATTCTTCGTCCTCAACGTCCTCGAACGTTGGCTTCTTCTTGATCAACTCTTGTATGTCCACAGCATGACAGGCAATCTTTTCGCCGGCGTCATTGACGTGATGGTTCTCAAAGATATTAGGAACATCTGTGTTATCTTGTACATCAGGAGCAGTGTAAGCATCATCTTGTTGTGCAACTTCATTAAACGAATTCCTCTGCTCAAAACTTTGCAATACTCTCCAGACATCGCTACGTGCAAATGTGTCTTCCAAGAAAAATATCTGTGTTGCTTGATTTGCCAAAATAAAAGGCTCGTTGGTCTGGTACGCCGCCTTGACATTGATAGATTTGAAATAATCATCAGCTCTGGGTTTTGCGATCCTGGAAAACAGGTTATACCAACGACAGCACAACAGAACCACACACCGATGATCCTCGAAACTGGAGATATACTGTAACTAAAAAATGTCTGTTATGTTAGCATACATTTCAGTTTTCTCTTTTTTATATGTATTCGTGCTCATGATGGCATTGTTTTGTGTGTTCCAGCCTTCGTCTCGTGCAAGGGTGTTGTAGCGCACATCTCCAACAACGCAAGATTCATAATGTCTTACCCGAGTATTAGGACCCATTGATAGTGAGTAAAGGGCATCATCAACTGTCTGCCCATCCTCCCGCATCTTCTTAACGTATGGTTAGAAAATAGACAAGCTGATCATCTTATGTACTCAATATATTAAAAAAACTGACAGTGCACTTCAAAAGCTTACATGGTTCTTGAACCATTTCGCAAATCCTGCCATAACCAGTTTGTCAATGTTTCTTGGATTTTGCGGCAGTAACTCCTCTTTGTAGATGCTGCACAACATAGTGATCGCGTCAAACATCTAATATATAATAATGTGCTGCAAGTTTAGTAGATTACGATGTATAAGCTGCAGTACTGCACTTACTTGATATAAGGTAGTATCTCAGGACAGTTATTCAACACATACCAAACCATTTTTTCCAAATCTTTAGGTTTGTCCTCTTGTCGACTCTTCCCTATAACTCGAACAGAATAATCAAAAACATTGTGCCCGGGATTGTCTTCACCCACCTCTTTGCTAAGCTGATCAGCTGTTTCAATGTATTTTGAGCAGAATGTCAACGCTTCTGTAGCAATGTAGGCCTCTGCAATGGAACCCTCGGGTCTAGCTCTGTTCCTAACATACCCCTTGAAAGTGCCTAGCCGCCTTTCAATAGGGTACATCCAGCCATACTGTACTGGACCTCTAAGTAGTGCCTCATTAGGTAGATGAACAGCCAAATGCACCATCACATCAAGAAGGCTGGAGGATATATCTTCTCAAGGTCGCATAGGATAGTTGGTATCTTGTCTCTAAGATGCTCCAAAGCATCTATCCTGATATTCCTACTGCAAAGTTCCCTGAAGAATTGTCCCAACTCGGCAACTGCTCTGTATAAGTCAGGGCAGCCCAATCCTCTAAGGATAACAGGTAAAACCCTTTGAAGTAGGATGTGGCAGTCATGAGTTTTCAACCCTTGTACCTTGTTTCCATCTGCACTGACTCTCGTTTCAGGATTGGAAGCAAATCCATGTGGGAATCTCACACGTGACAGGACCTTGTAGAATTCTTTTCTTTTTACCTTTTCCAAGACGTACACAGCTGGTGCCATATCCCGTGGTTTACCTTCATCTTGCACCTGCAAATCCTTTCTGATACCCAGGTGTGTCAAATCAATCCTAGATTTTAAGGTATCTTTCGTCTTGCCTTCAATATTAAGAAGTGTGCCGATAATGCTGTCACATATATTTTTATCGATGTGCATCACATCAAGATTATGCCACAGATCCAAATCTTTCCAATACTCCAAGTCCCACAAAGTGGACCTGCGGGTAAACAATAATCTCTCTTCTACCCTGCCATGCTTCTTTTTCCCGCTACCATTACCAGGATGGTTTCCTGGTGTAATATGCCTGACCTTCTCTAATTCCACTTGCAACTCATCGGCAGTGAGCCGCTTTGGCGCATCACGGTTTTCATGCTTTGCGTTGAACACATGTCTTCGGTATTTTCTAGGATGCCGCTTGTCCTTGGCAAGGAAACGACGGTGTCCAATGTAACAGATCTTGCTAAGTATGGCGTATGATAGCGGATTCCTGTCACAGCGAACACATGCATTGTAACCATGTGTCGTTCGCCCTGACATAGTGCCCAAAGCCGGATAATCATGGATGCACCAAATTATAACAGCACACAAAAAGAAATCAGCTGGTGGGTTGCTATACAGGTCTCGACTGAGAACACCCTTCCATAGCTATTGAAGTTCCTCCACAAGAGGCTCCATGAACAAATCAAAATCCTTTCCAGGACTTTTTGGACCTGGGATGAGCAAGGCCATCATGTAGTTTGATTCTTTGGTGCAGACATTTGGAGGCATGTTGTAAGGGATAACAAGCACTAGCCACATGCTATATGTGGCGCTCAGGTGGCCAAATGGGTTAAATACATCTGAAGCTAAGCCAAGTCTAATGTGTCTCGGGTCAGCAGCAAACTCTTTGTGTTTATCATTGAAGCTTTTCCACTCACTGCCATGAGATGGATGGCTCATTACATTCTGATCTCCGTACTCCTGGTTCCTAGAATGCCATAGTACATCCTCTCTTGTTTCAGCATCATGAAACAACCTCTGCAATCATGGTATAATTGGAAAATGTCTCAGAACATTATGAGGAATCCTCTTCACAGCATCGCCATCTTTCCATCTTGATGATTTGCATTTCGGGCATTCACTTAAGTTGGCATAATCCTTCCGGAACAGAACACAATTATTCTTACAAACATGGATCATATCATATGCAATTCCAACTGCACGAAGGAAATTCTTCATTTTACTGTAGGTGTGTGGCAGCTCAGACGCATCTGGGAAAGATTCGCAGAAAGCAGCCAACATCGCATCGAATGATTTGTTGGTCATCCGCTCAGATGTCTTCACCTGAAGAAAGGTGACCATAGCTGAGAATACTGACAGCTTATTTCCTGGGGTGACAGGAACGTTGCATTGTTCCAACATGCGGGCCCACCATTTTTCTTCTGCAGGTGAAAGTTCACGGAATGCACGAGCATTTCATAGCATTGTTTCAATGTTGGTCAAACTCACTGGCTCCGCCACCACCACCTCCTCCTCCTCTTCCACCTGAGCATCAGGCAGATCAAGATGGTGATCTGCTGCTTCCACATAGTCAATAACATTGATGTTCACAGCTTCACCATGATGAACCCACCTAGTATATGTGACCGACATCCCATACAAGTGTAGATGATTTTGCACAGTTGACTGGGGTCTTGTAACTGAATTCATACAACTGCTACACGGGCAGAGCACATCTGATTTCGGACCACCGTACTCAGCTCTGATGAAGTTCATGAAGTTTTCAACCCCCTCGACATATGCAGCGGAGAATCTTTGAGCAGAAGTTATCCAAGTCCTGTCCATCTGTTAGACATACAAATTAGTTCTTCCACTAGATATTACAGGAAAAACATATATGCTTTTTTATGAAGTCCAGAAAAAAATATCTAGGTCGATGTCTAAAGCTATGGTAAGATATTTGGACGAGCAAATCTCAGTAACAAAATATATGTAAAGCTAATTGAGCAAACAGATTTGAGTGCCAAATTATGGCAGGCTGTTTCAGCAGTCAATGAGGCCGAGCACACAGCCATCGAACTATCGAAGGCCATCGCAGCAACAAAGATCGAGTATAAAATGGTGTAGAGCTATTTCACCTAATAGATTGGCTACTAGACCATAGCAATCTACGTCACAATAAATATATGGCAGGATATTTTAGTAACTAATCAGCCTTGGCATGCCATCTCAGCTAAGCAGATTGAGTGCAGAACAGGGCAAGGAAGCTTCTTAAGCAGAGCATATTGACAGTAAACTACTTCGTCAAACAGTGAGATTAACACCGTCTATCAGCTAACATTCAGCGCTACACCGACATGAACGGGGCCTCAGTCTAGAATGCGCGTACCGTGGGAGAAGCTGACCGCCGTGCGTCTCCACACGAACGTCGCCAGCGGTGGCGGTACTGACTGCCGTGCGCCTCCACAAGAACGTAGCCAGTGGTGGCGGCGCGGCTAGAGGACGACAGTCTACGAGAGTGTACTGTGGGAGCGAGAGGATCACCGAACCACGGCGCCGACTTATCGGCGCAGCGGGGAGGGCGGCTTTGGCGGAGCGAATGGAGTGGAGGGGGACAGGGTGAGGGGGATTTGGGGAATATTATTGGCTAGTTGGCCGAAGGGCGGTTGAATCGGAGTTGGGGGGAATTTTTGGGTGTGGTGGGGGGGGAGGATTTTCGTGCGGTGGGCGGGGGGAGTTTGGCGCATGGTCGGTTTCTCCAAGTGCAGTCCCACGTGTCAGTGAAGAGGCAAGCCGAATCGCGTTCCGTTTGCATGAGCCGTGTGCAGGACCGAACGTGTGTGGGGTGCAATGCGATCGCGACAGGAGTGCTGTGAGTGTACCGCCTTTTTTCCTTTTAAACGAGGTGCTTCGCCCCCTCAAAAAAAAATTGTTGCTTCGCGCGATCCATCGATACTACTACTAGTAATCCGGTAATCCCGACTAAAACGGCGCGGCCGGGTCTTTTCCCGCGCGATATGCTGGGAGGTTGGCTTAGTTGGGTTTTTTAGGACGAGTAACTACACCTACGTAATCCCAGTTACGTAATTAATGTAATGTGAAACGTGTGAGCTGTTGATTGTAGATTGGGTGGAGGGAGGGGCCCACCACCATGAAAATCAGGGGAGGAGAGAGAGAGGCAATTTACGTTAACCCTTTCGTAGGTTCCCGTAGATGTAGAAAGATGTGAAATGCGTGAATGTGTAGTGGACGTACTATTGGAGTGCCTAAGATAATTTGTGTATGTATAGACCCTATGTGTTTATTTTACTTCGCATGTTAGATTTGTCTCGGTTCAAAAAAAGCAGAGTTGGTGATGATGGTGTGCCTGTCATCCCGCAATATAGGCCGTCCGATCTATATCTAACGGATAGGAAGGAAACTATGACAATTCACCCGCACTCCTCTCCACATGTGCAGATAAGGCTTTCCCTCGTTTATCCTTTTCTCCCACAAGATCTTGATCTTCCGTGCAATGCACGGGCATCTTGCTAGTACTCCTACAATATGTATATTATTGTGAAAGTTCATATACACCGGCCGAGATTAATGCAAACACGGCAGATTTTCATTACATTTCGAACTTTTATAGGACAGAAAAATAAAAGAAACCCGACCCTAAACCTATTCTACGGCGGCGACCGGCGGCCTCCATCTGCGATCTCTATGTACGGGGGCGGGGTTCAAGACCCGTGAAGTGAAGGTGCGGTCTCCAGCGAGGAAGAGTAGAACACGGGATACGGACCGGCCAGTTGGCACACCATGCCCTGCTGCCTCCCATGCCCTACTCATGCTTGGAGGAGTCCCCGACCTCGGCGGTGCCGGACGTTGGACGGCGGCAAGTAGGACGCGTGGCTGACGGTGCTCACGTCGTCGGCCGCCAGCGTGGCCACCGCTTGTGCGGTCGCGTCCGCGTCCAGCTATGCCGCTATTGCGTCGCGAGAGGCGACTTGAGCGAGGGCGGCGACCTCGAGCTTCATCCCCGAAGACAAGCTCTCCCGCAGAGCGTTCGCACTTGCGGTCATGGCGGATGTGGTGCCAGGTAGGAGGATGATGCGCTATGGTGTGGAGGTTAGCTGGGTGTTGCCGCTTTAAGTAGCGCATTCTGGTGAGGCCAACACTACAGGAAACAGCTACTTTGCCGTCTGCCACGGCGGACGGCAAAGGCTCGAAAGGCGGACGGCAAAGACCTTTGCCGTCAGCCGCGGACGGCAAGAGGCTCCGGCAAAGAAGGCTACGGTAAACAGCTGCTTTGCCATCTGCTTCCTGGCGGCGGACGGCAAAGGCTCTTTGCCGTCTGCGGCGGACGGCAAAGAGGGCGGACGGTAATAATTGCGCTGTCAGTCCGTTAAGTGGCTAACGGCAGACCTTTGCCGTCTGCCGCTGACGGCAAAATTTCTCTGGTCTTTGTCGTCTGCCGCTGACGGCAAAATTTCTCTGGTCTTTGCCGTCCGCCGTATGATGTCATCTACACGTCACTGGATGGCAGGTTCTTTGCCGTCTGCCACTCATGGCAAAGTGCAGGTTCTTTGCCGTCTGCCACGGATGGCAAAGTCTTTGCCGTCTGCCACTGTAGGCAAACTGACCAAATGGGTCAGCTCCCAGGAAGCACAGTTGGCTGCCACGTGGCTTCTTTGCCGTCAGCGGCAGACGGCAAAGAGGCCGTTGCCGTCTGTGGCAGACGGCAAAGAGCCTGCATATTGGGTTTTTTTGCTGTTTTTTATTAAATCCCACAATTTGCACAGAAAATATATATGACATATAGATATATTTCACAGGCATTCATAAGCAAGTCCATAAGCAAGTTCCATCCGTACATATTACATAAGCAAGTTCCATCCATCATTTCATACATAAACAAGTTCCATCCATCATTTCATACATAAACAAGTTCCATCCATACATAAACAAGCACTCCATAGCTAAGGTGACTAGAATGAGAAGACAAGAATGAGAAGACAAGAACAAGAAGAGTAGAACAAGCACTCCATCCAGCACATAATGAAATCTGCAAAATGGCAAAATAAGAAAGTTAGAAATGGATCTTTTTTAGCTCACTTAGGTGAAATGGATCATTTTTGAGGTAACTAAGGTGAAATGGATCGTTTTTTAGCTCACTTAGGTCAAATGGATCGTTTTTGAGCTAACTTAGTTGAAATGGATCGTTTTTGAGCTCACTTTGTTGAAATGGATCATTTTTAGCTAATTTAGTTGAAATGGATCGTTTTTTAGCTAACTTAGGTGAAATGGATCATTTATGAGCTAATTTAGTTGAAATGGATCTTTTTGAGCTAACTTAGGTGAAATGGATCATTTAAGAGCTAATTTAGGTGAAATGGATCGTTTTTTAGCTCACTTAGGTCAAATGGATCGTTTATGAGCTAAATTAGTTGAAATGGATCGTTTATGAGATAACCTAGGTAAGATGGGTCATTTTGGAGTTAACCTAGGTGAAATGGGCCATTTTAAAGCTAACGTAGGTAAAATGGATCATTTAGGAGCTAATCTAGGTAAAATGGGTCATTTTTGAGCTAACTTGGATGAACTGCATCATTTATAAGCTAACCTAGGTAAAATGGGTCATTTTGGAGGAAAATAAGCTAACTCTAGGTCATTATGGTAAGCATATTGGAGGAAATAAAGCTAAGTCTAGGTCTTTATGCATTTGTTAAGCAAAACACTAGAGAAACTTACCGTGATCAGGGAGGTGTAGGAGCGGGGTGGCTAGTGCCGCTACCTGGAGAAGGATCGTGCGATGCGTTTCTGGAGTTAAGCTGCACCAAAGATCATTTCCAATGTCTCGTTAGCATTACGACACTCAAATGTTAAGACTACCAAGTAATGTCCATTCAAACTAAACTCACCGTGCTCCCAGGAGCAATCACTGGCATCGGTGGAGCGGGTGACCGGACTTCTCGCACACAGACTGCACATTTGGTTTTCATAACAGAGTCATACTAGTTAGTAATGAGACTCAAATGTTAAGACTAGCAAGTAATCTGCAGAAGAAACTTACCACAAGGAGCTCGTACATGGCCCTTGCCTGCATGTCATTCCGTGCCCTCTCTTCCTCCATCATCTTTCTCGTCCTCTCCTCCATCTCCCGCTGCCTCTCCGCTGCCTCCGCCAGAAGTTTCTCCGTTCTATCTCTCTCAGTCTGTATAGCAGCCTGCAACACCACTCACATGACCATTTGTAATCATTGATGGAAGCGCACACAATGTAATGGAGAAAGATAACTGAGTACGTATCACTAACCTTGATGGCGAGTTGCACTGGCCGTTCACGAGGCCTTATCTCAGGAGCGGAGCTCGACTGGCGCGCGTTGATCTCCGGGAGAGTGCTAGGACAACGGATAAGTCCATCTCCAATGGCTATGGAGCCATGAGACCTCCCGCCACCAGATATCATCACCATCTCTGGATCAATGGGACCCTGGCTCGGGTTAAAGTCCTCCCCTTTCCTCGCCTTCCCCTCATCTCTATATCTCACGAGCTTGTTGTGGGAGGAGATGTTGGTGAAGTTGTTTGCATCATCGAGGTCAGACTGAGAGAAAGCCTTGACTTTCTTGAAAGAGCCAGTGTGGGCCATGGCATACAGGTCGTACACCTCTGGCACCTTATCCGCCTTATTGTGGCGTGCCTGAAAGAGAGAAACAATGAAAATTAGTAATTAAAGGGCTCAAGCTAGCATGATGAATGAATTGCATGAATCATGAAGCAAACCACATACCCAGTTGCGCCCAAACTGATATAAGTTGGAGCTGCCTTGATGGTGTGGCACACCTTCCATTTGGGCACGTTTGTCCTTGGCCTGGTTGTGGAGGGCTAGCCATTCTTGTGAGCACCACTCATCGACCAACACCTCCCAACAATCCATCCGATCCGCACACCATCTCGGAGGCGCCTAAGTTAGCAAATAGAAACTTGAGCGCTACGGCTAAGAATTACTAAATGAAGGAACTTAAGTAGAAGGCCTTAAGAATTACCTTCATGTACTGCTCCTTACTCAGGAACTTATCGCGGCACGCCGGCTTGGTCTTCTTGCCACGCAAGGCGTAGTAGTCTCGAACAGCCTGCGCCCGAGCCTCGTGCCGTAAGTTCTGGAGTAGGCGCTTGCAGACGTTCTGGATAACATTTGCGCTGTCCTCCTCGTATCCCTCCTCACACCTGTAGAATGTCTGCAATCAAATGAGACAATATTGATTAGTACAATTAATAACTAGCTAGTTGAAGATTTTGAAATGTGTAAAGGAGAAATTACCCAGAACGTCTTGATCACCATGTCTGCCCTCGTGTCGCACACGACACCGTCGAAAATGACATCCGGCGGGGCCGGGGCAGCCACGTAGTGCTCCCAGCTCAACCCAAGCTCTGGAAGCCGACCCTCACCAGGCAACGTGACAAACCCTGGGAAGTTTTGCCGGCAAAGAACTCCAAGGACGGAGTTGGGCCGGCGGACACTATGATGGTGGTCCCAACCCCTGCAGCATGACAAGGCCAACGCATTAGTTATTGAAGAAACGTGAATGCAGAAGGTACAAAAATATTAAATGCACTTACGTACCTCTCCCCATCAGGGAAGATCAACCACCTCTGCTCGCGGGTCGCCGGCACGGACGGGAGCCGTGTAGAACCACGCTGGTAGACGGTGCCACCCTCCTCCTCAAGATCACTCGGCTCCTCGCCATCATCAGCATGGCCACTCGGCTCCTCGGGCTGATCCGGCCAGGTACCCCATCCGGACGTGTGCTCCTCCGGGGTCTCGTGGATCGAACTCTCGTGGGCCGAAGGCCAGTCGACCCGAGGCTCGTGGGCCCAAGACCCGTGGACCGGAGGCTCGTGGACCGGAGTCCGTGTAGCCTCCTCCTCGGACGAGTCCACCCTAGCAGTCACGTGCTCGGGTGAAACAGCTGGGGGTGGCGGCGAGGAAGGCGCCGTAGCAGTCACCCTACCTCCTCTCCCGCGACCACGTGCCCCACCTCCTCTCTTCCTACCTCGTCCCCTGCTGGGCACCGCGGTCGACGAAGAAGGGCCCGGCGGTGTGGACATACTGTCCAGCAACGCTCGGCGGAGAGGTACGTCTGGAATCGAAGACCTCAGACCACGCGCCGACGAAGAAGGGGCCTTGGCGCGCTCCCGACCAGCGCCCACCATCTTTCAACATCTGCCATGACAAACAGTAAACGAAATTAGTACAACATAAAAAAAGACCGACATGAATAATAATATGTGTATCACTTAAGTGTATCATCATCAAGTACAACATTAAAAAATTTAATACCTGACACTACTAATAATCTCGATCAGTATCATCAATAAATGCATAATCATCATCATCACTATAATCAATGACGGGCTCATAGGGTTCAGTGGCATCAACATGTGCAAGGCCACCTTGACGTAATCGGTCAAGCAATGACAGGTCATCCGCAGCAGTAACCTCTTCTTGTTCCGGCTCTTCTTGTTCCTCCTCTGGGGCGATGTCGGATTCACTGTCGCTGTCTACTTCAATGTTTTGGGGTGAAGTATAGCGGTTCTTGAAACGCTTTTTGGAAAGACGTGTCTCTTGGAAGAATTCTCCTTCATATGTGTCTGGGTTAATGTGAGGTTCATAATCCTCTTCCTTTGGGGGAGATAGTCTAGCACGTGGCGGCACTTCATAAACGACATTGTACCGAGGCTGAGGTTGGATCCACCCTTTTTAGGGTCGTCAGCATTGTACCGAGGCTTCGGATTATGCAAATGACGATTTTTGGCTTCGTAGTGTGCTGTCACGAAGTTTGCCGCCTCCTCAGTGATGAATGTTTCAGCCATCGATGCTTCAATTCTACGTTTATTTTTACATTTTTGTCGAAGCGTCTTCTGCATCCTCTCAGTTGGGTAGCACGAACGATTTTGCACGGGCCCCCCCAATCTTGCCTCGGTCGGGAGATGCAAAATCAAATGTTGCATTGGATTAAAGAAGCCCGGTGGAAAGATCTTCTCCAACTTGCAGATCAACTCCGGTGCCAACTCTTCCATTTCTTCTAGCACGCCAGGCGATAGTTCTTTCGCACAAAGAACACGGAAGAAATAGCTGAGTTCTGCCAGTACTAGCCATTCATCCTCAGGGATGAAGCCACGCAACATCACCGGCATTACCCGCTCAATCCATATGTGCCAATCATGACTCTTGAGACCAAATATCTTCAATTTATCAAGACTGGCTCCCATCTGTAGATTCGCTGCATACCCATCGGGGAACATCAACTGCATTTTCACCCACAAGATAATTTCCCTCATAGCTGGCCTTCCAAGATTGAACCATGCCTTTGGCTTCGTCCAGTTATGCTTTCCTTTCGGTTCTTTCTTGTTTTGTAACGGCCTATCACATAGCGCCTCCAGATCGACTCTAGCCTTAGTATTATCCTTTGACTTCCCATCTATGCCGAACAATGTACCAAAAAGTGCCTCGGCGATATTCTTCTCAGTGTGCATCACGTCGATGTTGTGTGGGCAAAGGAGGTCTTTGAAGTAAGGCAGATCCCATAAGCATGTTTTGTGAGTCCAGGCATGCTTAGAATTATACCCCTTGAAGTACCCTGGACGCTCTGGATCTGGCTCGAGAGCGTTTAACTGATCCAGGGTCTGTTGGCCTGTCAATGCATGTGGTGCAGAGTTTTTGACAGCTCTACCTCTGATGAAGTTCTTCTTGTCTTTCCTGAACTTATGGCGAGGATTCAGGAACTGTCTATGCATGTCGAAGCAAGAAAACTTGCGACCGGCCTGAAGCCAACGAAACTCAAGAGCTCCCTTGCATGTGGGGCATGGGAACCTTCCATGAACACACCAGCCAACGAATAGCGCATACGCCGGCAAGTCATGCGTCGAGTACATGTACCAGACACGCATTATGAAGTTCCGTTTGCTATAGGCATCGTATGTCTTGAACCCATTATCCTAGGCTTCTTGCAATTCGTCCTTAAGCAGTTGCATGTACACATTCATATTTTTCCCCGGATAGTTGGGCCCTGGAATTATCAACGTCAGGAAAATGTTCTTTCTTTGCATAATCTGTCCGGGGGGGAGATTGAGTGGAAAGACAAATACGGGCCAACAACTGTATTGGGCTGCCGTCATACCAAACACACTGAACCCATCCGTGCTGATGCCGACTCGAGGATGCCTCGGATCTGCCGCTTTGTCACCATGTAATTCATCAAACTTTTTCCACGCAACACCATCCGATGTGTGTACAATCATCAGATTCCCATCTGCATCTAGTTCGGTTCTTTTGCCCGTTTTGTGCCATGTCATCTGTCTGGCCGTCTCTTTGACCATGAAAAGACGTTGAAGTCTTGGTACGATTGGCATATACCGAAGAACACTAATGGGGATTTTGATCTGTGTCTTCTCACCCATACCGTTGTCTACCACAACATACCTGGAAGACTTGCAAATGGGACAATAGTTCAAGTCCGCATAGTCAAGCCTAAACAAGACACATCCTTTCTCACAGGCATGTATCTTATCATAGGGAATCTTCAGTGCACGGAGGATTTTGTCCGACTGGTACAGGTTTGCAGGCATTACATGGCCTTTGGGTAGAAAGCGTCCAAATACTGTCATCATTGCATCATAGCATTCTCTGCCCAAGTTGAACTGAGCCTTCAGAGCCATTACTTGTGAGATGGCATCCAACTGACAAAGCTCAGTGTGCTCATAGAGCGGACGTTTTGAAGACTCCAACATTTCATTAAAGGCCTTTGCAGATTCCTCCATCTCCTCGTCCGAATCCCGAGCATCATTAAAGTCTTGCACCATGTTTTCCATCCCGGTACCATGCTCGTCGGTGCGACGATGATCCACCTCAGCTCGGTCACGTTGGGCAGACTCACCATGAAATGTCCACACCGTATAATCGGGCGTAAAACCACTCTTCTGCAGGTGTTTGCCCATTTCAGCCTCTGTCCTCTTTTCCCAATTGCCGCACCGTAAACAGGGGCACCAGGTTTTCCTCTGGCCATTTGCAAATGCGGCTCGCACAAACCCCTTGGTTTTTGTGAACCATTCAGTGCTCCATTTGTTCTGACCAGTGTGACCGGTGTACATCCACGCACGATCACTCATCTTGACTTTCAGAGCTACTAGACACACACCAAATATATATATATATATAATTCACCATGTATGTATTCATCAGTTGATCTACTTTGTCAATTTTATTACGTCCATGCAACCTACACTCTAATAGGTAATGATAGGTCCTAATCCCACCCGAGTATGTTTAGATTGGGTTCATTTTCCCATGCTATGCCCCGGATCCTACGCAAAATTTCGGCAGCACCTCCCCGCTGTTCTCCTGATACACGTCTCTGCAATAAACAGAGAGGATGTGTACCCGGAGAACAACAGGGGAGGCACTGACGAAATTTATGCGTCGGATCCGGAGCAAAGCATATGGGAAAATGAACCCAATCTAAACATACTCGGGCTGTCCATGGATAGTGTTGGACAATTCGAAAGAATCAAGGTTATAAATATGCAAATGCATGCATATTTATAACTATGACGCTTTCGAACGGGAGACACATATTGGTTACGCATACTGATGATTCAAGACACATATATATCTAGCTATCAAGTTTCATCGGAATAGATCAAATATTTAATGGGGGAGGAGGACATGTCATTTGTGCTCACCCACGAACGAAGGGGCAGAGCTCATCAAACGCACGGCGAGGTCGTCGAACACCAAACCTCGCAGCGATGAAACAACTGCACATTTAAAACTACCCGATCAACACAATTATATATGATGTTTTTCATAACAAAATCGAAAGATATATGACCTAACTAATAATTCACAAATATATGACCCCGTCGGCTTCTGGAAGGCCAAAGAACACCTTTTCGGGAGGTGTCGGGGGTCGGGGT